>NC_056743.1:659377720-659400220 GCF_019279795.1 Protopterus annectens | reverse complement strand
AATATTATTTATAATGGATATTACTTAAAAAAATTCTTAACAGTGAATGTCTGACCAATATTTTCAATGTGGACAACATGGAATACAGAATTTTTAAGACAAAGTGAGGTGAAGCATATTTGAGAGGTACGGCTAGAGAAATAAACTACAAGCCTACATGCATCTGCAGTGAAGATGGTTCTTACCTTACTACATGTATGTACATTGTAGCTGAGGCAGGACAGTGTGGTCTTAACCCTCCAGAGGAAAGCTATGACCTTCATCTCACAAAACAACACTGTGTCAACAGCATCATACACAACAGACAATCACCCACTGCAGCCAGTTTGGTAAATCCTGCCACCTATGAGAAGACGTGACCTTTATTACGAAAAATATTCAGAAAAAAATGTCATAGGCAACAGTATGGACCACAATGAGATGGAAGCCACTTACACTGTCACATGGGATGTTCCAGCCTCAACTCTCCTTCTGACTTCGAGAGATATTTAGGGCAGTAGCACTGAAGGTCAACATACCAGCATCTGCACTGCTTTTGCCTTTATACTCAGATGCAAATAATTATACTCAATGACTATGAATTTCAGCCTGCTTTCAGAGACACTATTTTGCATCCTTATGCACTTCTTTACTTGCATATCATGATATGCTCATGTACTTACCTCTTTTTGTTGTGCGGTTCATCTCATTACTCTATAGCACCACCGTATTCCATGAGGTGCTAACTAGCTATGCATTCTTGCTTTTGATGAAAACCTGTGCTGTATGCTTTGCTACTTGACTATGAATATCAGCTGCTGTGGTTACCAGCCATGGTATCTGTAAGAAGTTTTTCGTCCTTTAAGATGAAGATCTAATGCTCCATTCAGTTTCAGAAAAAACTCTTGTGGAAAATACGTTGTAATGAGTTATTTTGATAGAAACCCACCTTGTCATTGCTCTCTAGATGTTTAAAAAGAGTATATTATCTCAGATAGCTTCATCTTCAGCTAAAATGTATTAACTTTGTTAAGAATACAAACAAAAATGTCTGGATACCACACTCCCTCACATTTCCTAGCTGAATTCACTGTCTGTCTTCCACTAACAACTCCTCACCTCAACCCCCATGCATGCACACACCTCCCCAACTCCACCCCTCACATGCCCAACACAATTAAAACAGATTCTTCTTCTTAGGATCACAGTGACATCTGGGCTAATGATCCTAATGGGTCTTTTTAAGCCTAGCCATGCTACCCAAATATAATGACTGGTCTGAATCCCATCTATTTTGTCTAGGGTGCATATAATGTGGACGTGGGTGGTCAACTTACAAGCTCTCTATCTCTAATATTGACATAGGTGCCACACCAGGAGTACATTAATGATTCCTGTCTCTAATACTGGCATAGGTGTCACGCCAGGAATACATTTATGATTCCTGTCTCTAATATTGACATAAGTGCCACGCCAGGAGTACATTTATGATTCCTGTCTCTAATATTGACACAGGTGCCATGCCAGGAGTACATTTATGATTTCTGACCTACTGATGCAGGTTTCTCTTGAATAAATGTGGTAAATAACTTTTTTTAACACGAATGGGAAGCCTGTCACAGAAAAGGGGCAGTCTCTGAGAAGCACACCTGTCTCTTCAACAAGTCTTATTAATGGAGCAAGCAACATCAGAAATACTTGATCTAGGAGTCTCGACCTTATTTGTTTTGTGAATGTGTAACATATCCATTAATGCTGGATCAGAAGTTGCTTTGTAGACCAGGCATAGATCACATCTTAGCAGTATGTAGGAGACTGATTATAAGGAAAGGGATTTGATGCAGTCCAAGTAGGATATGTTGACAACACCCATGTATTCTTTTTCTGCGGAATCTCTGCAGATGATCTGTTCTTTGCATATGCCTGGTCAGGTACATATTGAAGAGGATGTGTAAATATGCACAATAAGGGGGAGCCAGAGATTGGGATTTAGGATCCCCGACAACAAGGAAAGAAGGAGGGAAATTATCAGGTAAGACAGACAAATGGACAATAACACAGACAAATGGACAAAGTAGATGAAAAACAGGCAATATGTAAAGAATTCTTCTAGGAAGAGCAGTGTAGGAATGGGAAAGAGATTAGAAGGATTAAAGGTAATCAAGAAAGGAGCCAACCACCACAAGCTATCATAAAGGTTAGCAGTGGTGGAACTTGAAGAAAAACTTTGTAGGTCGGAGGCATAATGGTACAGGACTAGAAGTGAAAGACATGACAATCAGTGTGAGGAAAGAGAATACATTTTGATAACTGGCTTCAGATGCAAAGGAGTTTAACAGTCTAGATAAGTAAGACAGGAGAGAGAATGGATTTTCGTAAAACCAATATCAAGGACTAGATTAAGGAATAGAATGAGGTGAGCAAAGTGACTGCCAAAGAAAAGTGGTAGATGTACTTTGTGGTGCATGTAGGCACCAGTGATCTGTTAAAGGAGGCAACTGAGGTAGTTGCAAGCAGGGCCATAGAGGAAGAAATAGTATTCTTAGAACAGTTACCAGCAGCCAGCATCCTAAGAAAATACAGGGATACGGAGTATAATAATTAACTGTGTCAATATATAATGAAGAAAGGCTGAAGTTACATTTAACTAATATCACTGAATGCATAAATAAATGCGTGAATGTATCTATATATATATATATATATATGTGTGTGTGTGTGTGTGTGTGTGTGTTTCATAGTTTCATAGATTACTACTAAGCTAACTGCCCTTGTGAGCCATTTCAAGCCTAGCCAATTATCCCTTGTGAGACTCAAACCCTGGACCTTGTGCTTGTAAGGCAAACACCTTAACCATTAGGCCACTCTCCCAACCATGTGTGTGTGTGTGTATATCTATCTGTATATATATATATATATATATATATATATATATATATATATATATATATATATATATATCGATAGATATAGACACACACACACACACACACACACACACACATATATATAGCTAGATAGATTACACACACCCACACACACACACGTATATATATATATATATATATATATATATATATATATATATATATAAATAAAAACAGTGGGCATAATGGTTAAGTTCTTTGCCCGCTTACCAATGGCCAATGCCTGTTTGGAGTTTTCATGTTCACTGTGTGTCTCTGTGGGACCTATCCCACCTCCAGAAAACATGTTGGGTGTTTCAGTGTTTCTATCTCAAGTTCAATCTAAAGAATAGAGCTGTTGGCAGCAGAAAAGACTCGACATGGTGCCCTATATGGGATAGAGTTATATAAACTAAACACTTGGTATATCTATTGTAGTGTCCAGTATCCTCATGATAGAAGAACAGACATCACAGACTGCACACTTTGGCATGGCTAGCCACTCAATGGTGTAAAATATGGCTCTAGGTGATTCAGTCATGTTGACTAATGTCACCAAATGGGCATGGTTATTTGCTGGTGATAAGTGGGTTGAGGCTCCAGCCTTCTCCAACCTACGCCAGCCAACCATGGTAATGTAGGAGATGCCTCTGTATGAATGCCATAATGCCCAACAGACCTATCTCAAAAAGCTGCTGTATGGCCAGAGTGAAATTGCCTAGCTTGGGTTAGCTGGGATAGCTCTGTTGAGTGAAAGTTGGACCTAAAACAGATCAATCTGTTAAACATGAGCTCGGAATTACCACACTCAGTGTAGGTTCACTGATAGGATGCAGCTTGGAAGAGGATGACATGATGCTAAGGAGGAGGCTGGACATCCTCTGTATCCCAGAGACAAGAAGGAAGGGCAGTGCAGCAAATCCACTTGGCTTGGGATGCAGAGTCTACTACTCAGGAGGAGGACAGTTTTGAAATGGTGTGGGAATTGTTGTGAGGGAGAGGCTTCAGCAGATATAGAAGGATGCCATCAGAATTGGTGACAGACTTATGGCAATCGGTCTCCAGCCTGATGATAGGACCATATTCATAATCTTAGCCTGTGCCCCATAGCAGGGTTGCGATAGTGAGGAATAAAGTGCATTCAGACAGCAGCTGCAGGACCTTCTAGATAAGGCAGGACAACATGATTTGGTGTTAGTAATGGGTGACCCTAACATATTGGGAGAGACAAAACATGATATGAGAGCTGCCTGGGTCCACATTGGTGTGGTAACAGGAATAAAGGAAGAGAGGCCATTCTAGGCTTCTGTCAGGCAAATGGCTTGGCTTGATAGTAGCTAACACATGTTTCAGAAGGAGAGACAGTCACAAGATCACATACAGGAGTGGCCAACATGCAACTCTAGCTATATTTGTCTATTTATCTATCTATACAGATAGATAGAGAGATAGTTATAGATAGAAATAGATGTATACATGTTAATATCTAGAATATACAGAATGTGTGTGTGTGTGTGTGTGTGTGTGTGTGTGTGTGTGTGTGTGTGTGTGTGTGTGTGTGTGTGTATATGTATATAAATGTGTATATTTATGTATTTATTGACATTTGATTACTGAGAGAGTCCATCTGGGTAGAAGCCCAGTGAGAAGAGCTCCAAATTATTACAAAATATTTTAAAAACAATAATTTTACAATCTTCAAAAATAAAAACATCTGTGGTTTAAATAATTATAAAAATTAGACATAATATAGAAACATCGTTCATGAATCTATACAAGGTATATGATAGTCATTTAATATTTTGAGGAACTTTAGACAGTTTGAAGAGAAATTAAAGATACAGTAGTCTAATACAAATAGGAATTGCAATATGAAGTGAGGGAAAAGCAGGCTTATGGTATATTTAGAAAGGAAGTCATGGAAGCGCGTTACATGGCAGTAAGGAACCAAGTGATGCACGGAGAGTAAGACGGTATAAGGAATGAAAAGGTACTGATTTACATTTAAGGATATCGTTTATCCTGGTTTTGAACAAGAACACAGCCAGATTTTAGCTATGAAGTCTTTCAAAGTGATTTTGAAAGTTGGGAGGGAGGGTATCGACCTGATGGATACGGGTGAGGAGTTCCTGGCCTTAGCAAGCTTGTACAAGTACAGACAATGCCCAGCAGATTTGATAGGTTTGTAGACAGACATAAGTTTTTGGTCACTGGATTTCAGTGCCCAACTGGGAGCATAGTTGTATAGAATGTTTTGTAGTGCTGGAAAGGCAGATGGATGCTAGATAATTTTATAGGAGGTAAGAAGTTGTGTATATGTTAGCTGATGTGGCAGTTCTAACCAATTTAGACTTTTCGGTGCTATCTTCTTAAAGAGGTATGTGCTGCAAATTTAGCAACTTTGTTATAGCATTGTTCAAGTTTTAATTTTTGTGAAGCCTGGTGGTTAGTAAGGATGGGAGCAACATAACGAAGTGTGGGGAGGAGATAAGTAGTGGCAAGTGTAGTTGTAATTGTGATGGTGAAAAACGTTTTGGCTCTGTAAAGCATCCCTAGTTTTGATGAGATTTTCTTATGCAATTTTGTATAAGCAGTTCGAATTCCATTATCATCCCTAATACTTTGTTATGAGAAATGACTTCAATGGTTGTATTATCAAGAATGAGGGCTTTGCATTTTGTTTTTCATGAGTGAGGGATTTGGAGAAAAAAGTAGTAGTTTGGTGTTTTTTGGGTTGAGCATGAGTTATGAATTACGAAGCCATGTTAGTGGCTGTTAAAGCTTCCTGAGTACTTTTTGGAGGTGTACCATGTTGTCAGATTTGCAAAAGAGAGTGGAATCATCTGCATATTGTATGAGGGTGACCTTTTGTGTGGAAGCATAGAGGGTGTTGGTGAAATATTAAAGAGGAGGGGACCAAGGATAGAGCCTTGTAGTACACCGGTGGAGACTGGGAGGTAAGAAGAGAGCATGGACTGTCATTTTACTGAATGATAACTATTGGGCAGGGCATCTATATTACAACATCAAAGCGTTAGTTAATCAAATAACTAAAGCTTGATCTTGTAAAATCTACAGCTAAAATTATCAAACGGCTGATTCAACTAAGAGAAACACTTCCCTTGGCTGAATCAAAAAAAAAAAAAACTTTACATCCGAAATCAAGTGGGGGGCTTCACCCCCCCACATCCCCCCTATCTAAATATACCAACTCCAAGATAACTCCAAATTTGAGAAATGGGCAAAATCCACAGAACGGCCAAGGGAAGTGTTTCCCTGGGTTAAATCGGCCATTCGACAATTTATGGTTTCAATATTACAAGTTTGAGCTTTACTTATTCGATTAAATAAAGCTTCGATAATGTACTATAGAACCTGGACAGGTAGCTTTTCAACCACAGAAAGGCAGGCTGAGAGAGACCTAGTGATGACATTTGAAGTAGATGTTTGCTTTGGCAAACTGTCTCAAAGGCTTTAGACAAGTCTAGAAATAAGGATTAGCTTGCAATTATCTCTATCTTTATTAACGGTATCAATATAGACTAGAAGGGCAGTGCTACTGCTTGGAAAGGACGAAAGCCATGTTGTGTGGGGGGATAGGTGTTCTTCCTGCAGGAGGTAGTCTAGGAATTGTTTTTGAATGCAGCTTTCAAGTATTTGGTGAGGGGAGATAAGATTGCTATAGGTCTAAAGTTATTAATGTCTGATGAATTTCCTCCTTTGTGCACTGGGATAATGTGTGACTTTTTCTGGAGAGAAGGAATGTGGGATTTCTGGATTGACCAGTTTATAAGGCTTGAGACAATATAGGCAATCCTATTGACTACTATTTTTAGGTACTCACTTGGAAGATCAACAGCTGAAGAAAAACACAGTTTAAGTTTGTTTAAGAGTAGTTTTATATAGGTTGTAAGCACAGGTTTGAAGGTGAAAGTGGATGTGATGATATATGGCTGTTGGGCATGGTTGGGATTAGATGTTGAGGAATCCTTGGTTAGACATGCTATACTATCTGTAAAATAAGAGTTGAACTCTATTGCAGTTTCTAGTGGTGAGTTACTGGGATAGGAGACTGGGTGGAATTTTTGTCTGGGATGTAACATTTCTTTAATGGATGTCCAAAACTTTTTAGGGTTGTGTTTAGTATTATTCTGAAAGTTATTATAGTATAGTTTTTTTGTCTTCATTTATTTGCTTTTTAGTGCAATTGCAAAGCATTCTGAAGTTTTCAAGATATTAAGCTGTTCTGTTATTGCCTTTCTTTCCAAGATTCATCTCTATCCTGCATTAGCATTCTTCTCTTTTTGGATAGCCAAATTGTATTATTTGTTTTCAGTCTCTTCCTTCTAGGAAGTTTAAGGCTATTTAAGATATTTAGAAAAGTTGTACTGAACTCAATTACAGCAGTGTCAAAGGGGAGAATTTTAGGAAGTTCCAGTTAATAGATGATAGTGTAGTAATGAACAGTTCTAGGTTAAACTTAGATAGGTTACATGTTGTTTTATAAATATGCTGTTTAACTGGAAGTATGAGATGTCTAGTCATATAGATTGGGAGATGATCACTGACAGAGTCTGACATTGCACCTGTGATGGAGTATTTGCTAACGTCTGATACTAGGATCCAGTCTAATAGAGAATATGATGTCTTGCTATAATGTGTGGAGCTATTACTTAGTTGTGTGAAACCATATAAGTTCATGCTAGATATAGAGGAGTTTCACATAGGTTCACAGGTTCATAGGTAGGTACTAGGCTATCAGCCCAAGGGCCTACGTAAGCCTAGCCAGCAAGGTTCCATGGCTTACGCCACCCAAGAAAGTTATTTTCCTGTGCCACTGTCGAGCAGAGACACAGAAGTGATCCCTGGGGTGTATTTCCTATTTCCTATCCACTCATCAAGATTTTTCTTGAAGAGTGCTAATGAAGAACTTTGCTTGACATAGATGGGTAGCTTGTTCCAGAGTATAGGAAGTCTCTGGGACAGGAATCTATCCCTCCAGCGTGTCCTGTTTATTGTGGTGACAAGGTTTAGGTCCCTAGAGCATGTAGCTCAGAGGAATTGGGATTTCTTTAGGTGTAGCATGTCCAACAGCTCTGGGTTTGACATAGCTTTATATGTTAGGCAGAGATCACCTCGGAGTAGGCGATATGCTACGGAGTAAAGCTGGAGTTTTTTGAGGCGGTCAGTGTAGGCCATTTGTTTGAAGCCAGTAATCCTCTTTGTGAGGTACTTCTGTGGCCTTTCCAGCTGCTGCAGATGTCTTATGAGGTACATTCCAAAAGGGGCATTGTACTTGGGTCTATATTAGAATATCGAAAGATGTTAACACCGAATGTTTAAATGTCAAACTGTATTCAGCAAAAGCTGAAAACAACAAACATACAGAACAGCAAATTTTTTCCTAGGGAAAAAATTCGCTGTTCCAAAACACATACACACAACACAAGCACACCAAACAAACAGCAATCCACACACATACACCTAAAATCTTACACCTAACCCTACACTAAACTATACACTACATCCACTTACCTTAACCCAAACCCTAACCCTAAGGTCCGTTACTATCGCACACTCACCTCACCCGCGCCCTAACCCTAACTCACCTACCCCACCCTAACCCTCGACCTGCTCTAACTCTAACTCACCTAACCCACTCTAACCCTCACATCCACACAGTCACACACATATCTAACCTGCGCCATAACCCTAACTCACCTAACCCACCCTAACCCTCACGTCCACATAATTGCACACATACCTAACCCACACCCTAATCCTAACTAACCTAATCCACACTCAATCGGACACTTACCTGAACCCAACCCGTAACTTTCTACCACAGTGCTGAAAATACCGAAGCAACAGAAATGGACAACCGAATTCTTTCCGTAGGAAAAAAATTGGTTTTCTGTTGCTTCGATATTTTCAGCTTTCGCTGAATACAGTTCAACATTTAAACATTCGGTGTTTACATCTTTCGATATTCTAATATAGACCCTTGTACTCTATAATGGGTCTAATGAGTGACGAGTAGAGGGGAACAATGACCATCATCTAATATTTTTTTTCTTGTAGAAATGTTATGGATATCAAATGTAGGATACCTTTCAGTATAGCTGTGTTGTCACCAGGAGGGATATAAAGGACAGTAATACATATTTGTTTATAATTATTTATTTGGAAGGAAGAAATAAGAAGCTCTGTTGAACTGAATTTTGGTGTTTGCTTGATGTAATGTGTTAGGTATTGGGAAATGTTTAAGGAATACCACCACCTTTCTTCTGCATACAGTCATTATGTATGATATGGTAGCCAGGAGGTATAACTTCAGAGTCGAGTATCCTGGGTTTAAGCCAGGTTTCAGTTACAGTGAGAGCATCATGCTTTTGTTGGGTAATGAAGGCATGTAGTTCAGAAGTTTTATTTGTTATACTTCTAACATTTACTGCAGCAAAAATTAGATCACCAAGGTTGGGAATTGGCTGTTGTTGGGTTACAGAAGTGTGTGAGAGAGAATTATCTTTGTGTTCATTCAGATAGGTGGGGCCATGATTAGGGTACATGTCTCCTCCTAGAAGGATTTTACTATATTGGGGAATTACACATATGTGTTTTTTTGAAAGGATTTTTGCTCTTAATTTTGTTTTGGTTTGAACTGAAGTGTAGTTAATCAGTCTATATTTGGAATAAAGGTGAGGGGGCCATATTAAATAGGTTTGGTGCAGTGTGTGTAGAGTGTAAAGAGGAAGTATGGATAGGTGGTCGGGACTGAGTTGGAGAGATGTTGCAATATATTACTGAATCATGATAGGAAGAAAGCCAAGGAGGAGAAGAAGAATAAAGGATAAGCTGAAGAGTAGCGTAATTAAGGGCAGGGATCTGTATTTTACAGTTATCAGGTAGTGGGGAAGTAGCAATGAAGAAGGAAACAGGAAGTCACAGGACAGAAGAAGATTTAGTGATAGTGGATTCTGAAAACTGGAAGAGAATAGGGAAGTAGAGAAGTATTTTCTACGAAAGAAGAGAGGTAGCTTGTCTTGATATCTTCTCTGCAATGTAAGAATAGAGGGGTATTAAAGTTTAGAGTATAATAATTTAGTCAAAATAAAAGAAGAAATTAAGGTTTATTTTGGACAAGGAAAAGATGCAATGTGGAATAGATAGGTAATATTAGGGAGGATCATGGTTATAAATGAATATAGTGCAAAGCAGTATGGGAGGGAGAAAGATAGTTGAGAATGGGGCTTAAAATTAAATCGAGGTAGGAAGTAGGAAACAAGAAACAGAAGGGCATGTAGAGAAGTTGTAAGGTTATACGGGGAGGGTTTTGGAATAAGAGTCAAAAGTGAAGTGTGTATGTAGCGAGTATAATATTAGAGTAAGAGGGTGCCGGCAGAAATTGGGGATAGGGTAGGGAAGCAAAGCAAAGCCAAGGCTTCCCACCCTCAGGTTAGTTCATAACTGAGAGAAATCAGTTGATAGCCAGAACAAAGCAATTGACAAAGTGATACAGGTTGTTTGTCATTTCCAGAGATGAATTACCTGGCATATGCAGCATAGTCTAATTTCCAAACATAAGGGGACAGTAGTCAACATAGTAAGAGGTCCTTAGAGTTCATGGACTATTTCAGAGAGACTTTTTATCACAGAGCAGGCATGTATTTAACTGATTATAGTTAATACCCATAAATATACTTACATTAAACACTGACAAAATTCTCAGTAAACTTGTAGATATAGGGCCTTGTTACAGATCTCCTGCAATATTGAGGTCAGATGTAGTGACCACAAGCTATTAAACATTGACAACATTTTTAGTAAACTAGTAGGTGTAGGCCCTTGTGGCAGAGCTCCTGTAATATCAAGATAAGATATTGTGACTACAGGCTTTGCCCTATGAAGGAATATAGCAACTGAGGTAATAGGAGACAAGATATAGATATAGATATAGATATAGATATAGATATAGATATAGATATAGATATAGATATAGATATAGATATGCCCCACAACAGGGCTGTGATAGTGAAGAGAAGAGCACATTTAGACAGCAGTTACCGGACCTACTAGATAAAGTAGGACAAGAGAAAATGGTGCTGATAATGGGTGGCCTGAATGCCATATCAGGACAGATAGAACAGGATATGAGAGCTGCCTGACTCTACATGGGTGGGACAATAGAAATAAAGGAGAGGTCATTCTAGATTTTTGTCTGGCAAATGGATTGATAGTAGCCAACACATGGTTCAGAAAGACAGAGAGTCACAAAATCAGACACAAGACTGGCCAACATGCAAATCAGGTAGACTTCCTCCTAGAAAGAAAAGGGCATTGGGTAAAATCAATGACTGCAACGTTATCCCAAGTGAAACAGTCAGCCCAGAGCAGCATAAATGACTGCTTGCCCCATTCAGCTGCAAGCAGTGGTCAGAGTAGCTCTAAGGTCTACAGAGACCAGGTTGAAGACCTGGAAATTGACTGAAAAGTAAGTACAACAGTTCAAGAAATCACTCAGGGCTCTAGCACTCCAAGACGAGGAGGAGATAGGTGGAGTTGAAGAAGAAGAATGTCAGCACCTAAAATCAGCATGTGTGAGGCCTACATAACAGATATGTGGTTGAGCCAAGTATGGAAATAATGTATATAAGGAAAGCTGGTGGTGGAATGCAGAAGTCCAGAAAGACATCAAAAGAATGGAGGAGTGGAGGGAAAAAATGGGAGATAGCAAAGACAACAGGCCAGGAAAGAATACTGGTTGGCTAACAAACAGGCTAAGAAAAGAGTTGCAATAACAAAGAATAAGGCATCAGAGGCACTATACTATCTTTTGAAAAGTGACTCAGTAGGTGACACAAAGAAACTATATCAGGTTGCAAATCAAAGACAGAAAGATAAAGAGGATAGTCAGACATCCTTCATAAGGGTTATCAGCAGCAACCTACTCAGCAATCCACAGGACAGCTCTCTACAGACGATGTGGCATTACAGGCATTCTCTGAGCCAGACCTTTAGCAAATGATAGGGGAATGGAATGTAAAACTGAAGGTACATGGGATGAAACTAAGCACAGATAAGACAGTAGTAATGGTAGCAAACTGTGGAAATCAGACAAAACTGAGAATAGAGATAGAAGGGAAGATACTGGAGCAAGTTAACAGCTTCAAATATCTGGGATGGCTGGTTGACTATAAGGGAAGTCTGAATGAAGAGGTCAAAGCTAGAATCAGAGGGACTGCAGCCATCTGGCACAGAGTGTCATGACAGAATAATGCTGATGAAGCTGAAAGTGAGGTGTACAAAACAGTGGTGCAACCAGTACTACTGTATGGTAAAGAAACCTGGACAGGAAGGGCAGAGCAGATGAGGAATCAAGAGGTGATGGAAATGAAGTGCCTGAGATGGGTTGGTAGGATGCACACTGTGGGCCAAAGAAATGAGGACATCAGAGCAGAAGCCAAAGCAGCTCCAATTGCAAAAAAGATCAAAGAGAACAGATTATGTTGGTTCAGGGTTATGTGCAGAAAAGCAGAAGACAATCTGGTGAACAAGGTTTGGGACAGACAGGAATACCAACTCTGAGACCACACTACATTGCAGTAAACGGAAATCTCCCCTTACAGAGATTTCCATTTAAACACTCAAGATTCTGAGCGTTCGATATTCTTGTGTCAACTATGTCAGATTCGACATTGTCGGCTTTCGAGAATATAATATAGACCCAGTCTGGCATTGAACCAAGAGAGATGGTGACAGTTAACAGGACACCCCGTCCCCATGTAGAAAAATGGGAAAATGGGGGTTGATGATGATTTTGTATATATATATATATATATATATATATATATATATATATATATATATATAGGGTCTATTTCATTAAATTGAATAAGAACACAAAACATTGGAAAAATCAAACCAACATTGGATACAAATACCAAAAAGGAAAATGCTTTTTGCAGGGGGGAAGCCCCTCTGAGCTCGCACAACACCTGCTAGTTATCTATACCAACTCTGAGGTCGCATAACAATGGGGAAAAAGAGACTCTCCCTTCCCCACTATTATGTCATCTCAAAGTTTGTTTGACCAAACTTGAATTAATGAAAGCTATTCGTCAAAAATGGAGTTTGAATTAATAAATTTTATTGCATATAAAGACAGACAGATAGATTATATATATATATATATATATATATATATATATATATATATATATATATATATATATATGTGTGTGTGTGTGTCTGTATACACACACACACACAACTGACTGATGTCACATTATATCTGTAAAGGCATATTTCACATATTGCATAATCTATTTCTGACAAACTTAATTTCAAATAATGTGGGTAAAAAACTGAAGTTACAAGCATATTTTCTTATGCATTCTGGGTAGCAGAATGAAACATGAGTGCCAAGCGTAGTCCCAGACATGATTAAGCAGAAAATGCACGCTCGTAGCAGACGCCATAAATGGAAGTCCGGAATAAACCCTGGTCAGTGGTGTTGTCAGGCAGGAAAGAGAAAAGCTTGGGTTCTATATAGTTGGGTACATGTTTATTTTGTTGTGGCCAGATTTTGGTGTTAAAATGATGGGTAGTTAACTTCATCCAATTATGCTATAGCTGAGGTGAGGAAAATCGAGTATTATACCATGACCCCCCCAAAACATTTACGCTGATTGGCCAGCGTGCCCGTTGTAAATCGAGTTATACTAATGGAAAAAGGTACGGTCGCCCGGAATTTTTTCCATTAGTATAACTCGTTTTTTTAAAACACTGTCTCGCTATGTTAAATGGGTTTAACATAGCGAGACAGCTTTAAAATAAGCAACGGAGATCTCCGTTGCTTATTTTAAAGCTGTCTCGCTATGTTAAACCCATTTAACATAGCGAGACAGTGTTTAAAACGGAGAAAGCAAGATCTCCGTTGCTTTTTAGTGTCTCGCTATGTTAAATGAGTTTAACATAGTGAGACAGTTTTAAAATAAGCAACGGAGATGTCCATTGCTTATTTTAAAACTGTCTCGCTATGTTAAACTCATTTAACATAGCGAGACATAAAAGCAACGGAGATCTTGCTTTCTCCGTTGCTTTATACAACTCTGATGTACCGCGCAGGCGCCGAGTACATCAGAACTTCCGGATGCCAGACATCTGCGGAAGGGCAGTAAACAGGCATTATACTATGCCATTATTTAAGAAAAGTAATAGTTTCTTTTCTTAAATAATGTCATGATATATAATACGCCTGGGTGGGTAATGCTAAATTTACCCATGGTTGGCTTTGTTTGGTCCCTCGGGCTTCGCCCTCGGGACCAAACCACGCCAACCGTGGGTAAATTTAGCATTACCCACACCCAGGCGTGGGTTATTGCTATATTATATAATTTCAGGTTATTCACCTTAACTCTGCAGCTGTGTGACTATACTACAGGAGTGTAGAGGCAGAGACCCTAAATTGGAGGGTGTTGTGGGTTGGTTCCCCCATGTAAAGTGTACTGTCTGGAAGGTATTCATAGTTTAGGCATATTTTTTCTTTGAGGGATGTTCTATATATATTTTTTAATAGGTGTTTGCTTTTGTTTACTATTTAATCATAAATGTAAGCACTTTTATGGCATTCCTGATTTTTGTTTTCTTATGTTTTTGTTTTGCAGTGTTATCATCTTGTATGTTGATCTGTTTATTGTGTCTCAGCCATATTCATCTACAACTTCTGTCGCTTAAAAGTATTTTTATCTATCTTGCTCTTCAATACGTACTGATACATTTCAGTGCTGAATGAAACATGCCATTACTTCTTAAATCAGGTATAAAAGACACAACCGCTGAACAAAAAAACAGAATTTGTGATCAACAACTAATGACCTGCCTGTTACAGAGCATTTCTAATGCCATACACCAGTCTTCATTCCAGCATCCGCTAGGACATTGTTAACACAAGTGAATCACAGCCATTGCATAGTTCGACTTCCTCTTTTTGTATTTTCCACTTCTCGCATTCCTGATCCCTTCATCTAAGTCTAGCTCTGTTTTAGTTGCTGTCAGAGAATGGGCTTCCCCTAACTATTTTCTGCACTTTAAAACAAAACTTTCTGCATTTTTTATCTCACTCCCTTATTTTTCCCTACAGACACTGTCTGAGTACAAAATGCTTGCTTATTCTGGATTTTCACTTTGTCTTTGAGACAATCATTTAGAGAATGAAGCTTTACACTTAGGCAAGACAGGATATATGCATTTTGCACTAATGTGCTGTATGTCAGTGGTTTCATATTTCTGACCCAGCTTCTGTATGTCTATTCTTTTCTATCTCATTGGCTGTATGTGAGAAAGTTTCTTGCTTCTGAATCTTTCTGGTTACATTTGAAGTCAGACAGTCAAGAATGACTCATCATGATCCGTTGATTTGCATTGCAGTTAATTTTACCTTGCATCCTGCTGTGTGATATTATCTTAGTTGCCAGTACAGTTTTGCTTACTCATTTTGTAAAAATAAGTTAGAAATGAACATGGTGACAGAGCACCATATTATAAGTTTCAGGCCTATTTTGTACAGGAAAATCATCCACTGTTTCATAGTCTTCTCTTTGTTACTAAGCTTCAGATAAAATATGCAAATGTACAAATTGTTGTACCTTGTTGATGGATCCTTCCCAATATGTTGCCGTCCTAATGACCTATTCATTCTCATTTATTTTTCATGGGAATCCTGGCATGACTCACCATTAGGTCATCTCTTTGTAAATGGCATTGGACACGTCTGGGCTTAACCTCAATCAATAAGAGCCTGATAAGGATTAGATCTCTTTCTACATCATATTGCAGGTTTTGGGGCATTCTGTTTTTTGTTTTATGTATCTGTCATTCCCAGTGAGGAGTGTATGTGGTGATGAGCACATACTTAAGCCATGGGCCATTATGTGCATGAATAACTGCTTCAACTAATGTACTGCAAAGCCAGGAAAATCAATGGCCACATCCTGGTCTCAAGCAGGAAATGTCTAAAACAGGCTTTATCACATAGCTTTCACCTCAGAATAAAAATGAGAACAACTGAGAAAGGAGAAATGAGTACAGAGTAGAGGAAATGTGAGAGCGGTGCAAAGGGGAAAGGAGTAGAGAGCAGAGTACATGTGAGAATGGTGCAAAGGAGAAAGGAGCAGAGAGTAGAGGAAATGTGAGATGGTGCAAAAGAGAAAGGCGCAGACAGCAGAGGAAATGTGAGAGTGATGCAAAGGAAAAAGGAGTAGAGAGGAGAGGAAATGTGAGAGTGGTGCAAAGGAGAAAGGAGCAGAGAGTAGAGGAAATGTGAGAGTGGTGCAAATGAAAAAGGAGTAGAGAGGAGAGGAAATGTGAGAGTGGTGCAAAGGAGAAAGGAGCAGAGAGTAGAGGAAATGTGAGAGTGGTGCAAAGGAAAAAGGAGTAGAGAATAGAAGAAATGTGAGAGTGGTGCAGACCTATTTCTTTTCAGTCTTCTGCTGCTGTCTGACTCTAATTTCTGCATCAGTAGACAAATCTTGATGACTTGCAGTAAAGGCAGATGCCTTACCCTAAGCTAAGGCCACTATAAATATTCATTTGAATATGCTGGCAATGCTCCGGTTTTCTTCTTTTAATCCTCCATTTTAAAAAATAAGGCATATGTGAACTGTCTTGTAAGCTGCTTCCTGAACAAAGAAATACATACTGCAAACTTAGAGGATGTGTTGGCAGTATCATCTTAAGGGTAAGAAAGTCGGGTTAGACATACATTTACAGAGGAAAATAAATACACGTGAAGGCAATCAAGCTGGCTAAAAACGGAAGAGGGGAACGACCCTCGATTCCTCCTTTATTATAAAGCACATGATCATGTGACCTCTCTTGACCTCTCCACACTGATGACGTCAGTGTAAGAGCACACATATGATCATTCACACTCTTTATTATTGTCATCCAACACCCCCACTTGCTCTTACGCTGTACACAAAATACATGTTAAGAACATATTCTTGGATATCTTTTCCCTCACATTCCAAATATGTAATACATGAACTTTTCAATCTCTGATTTCGTAGCAGGTTTAGTAAAGACATCTGCAACCATGTCTGTTGTAGGGCAATATTCAGTGCTTATTTTGTCATCAATAAGTGCTGACCTGACAAAATGATACTTAATGTCAACATGTTTAAATCTCTGTCGGCTTACGGGATTCTTCAACAAAGCGATTGCTCCTAGATTGTCCTCAAATATTGTTACTCTATTGAGGCTAAAGCAATAACCTGTTGTATTACGTCTATCATTTTGATCTGTTGCCCAATCTGCATCACTGTATGCTATAAGCTGAAGTTTCCCTTCACTTTTCTTGTAACACAGCTCTCTGTCCAATGTACCTTTCAAATATCTTAACACATGTTTGGCTAGTATTAAATGAGATTCACTCGGTTGTGACAAATATTGTGAAAGTTTGCTTACAATCCAGCTAAGATCAGGTCTCGTGCTTGTCATAACATATATCAAACTACCCACAAGCTCACGATATTTTCTTGGCTCTGTAAATTCACTGCTGCCCTCAAAGTTTGTTTTTTGTTTGGAAGGGGTACTTCTTACTTTATAATAAGATATACCAAATTTCTCAAGAATTTTCGTAATGTACCTCTTTTGGTTCATCTTTACTTCACCTCTATTCTAGGTAAAATCAATGCCTAGAAAATGTCTTACCTTTCCCAGATCTTTCATTTTAAATTTAGCATTGAGCATTTCCTTTACATTGTTTAGTGATTCATTGTCATTAGCTGCTATAATGAGATCATCAACCCATAAAATTAGAACTGTTTTATCATTTTCAGCCTGTCTAGTGTATATACAATGGTCTGCGGGGTTTTGGATAAAACTATTTTCACAAAGATAATCATACAACATTTTGTTCCAGTTATGCCCTGATTGTTTCAGTCCGTATCATGACTTATTCAGTTTACAAGCCAATTTTTCATCGTTATTTGATTTCTTTTCGAAACCTTCAGGTTGCTCCATATACACCTCACATTCTATAGGAGCATGTAAATAAGCCGTTTGTACATCCATCTGGTGCAATTCTAAATCATACTGAGCTGCCATCTGCATTAGGCTTTGTACAGATGCAACACCCATAATCAACCTCCTGTACGAGGACAATTGTACGACTCCAAAAAGCAAATAAGATCCAGAAAAACAAGTTGAGCCAGCAAACTGTGACCTGGAAAAAGCATTTATTGATTATAATAGCATAAAAACAAATAACCAGACCAGTTTCGGCTGGTAAGAAAACACAGCCTTCATCAGTGTAAACCAGAAGAGTCAAATACTACAGTTTAAATACATACAAGTGTAACTCCATTGGCTCATTTTCAAAATTGCTCATTAAGGCCAGGTGGGAACAATCCACCTAGTTTTACAAACCATTTCTTTTTTTTAGAATCTAAAATAGAATGCCATCCGGTTTTGTTGGATTTATTGCCCTTGACCATATCAATAATCATGAAAGTGAATTTTGCAGTTTTGTGTGCCAGACAGTGTTTATACAAAGCATTATTAGCTTTTTTATTTTTAATGTTACTTACATGTTCAGAAATTCTAAGCCTAAGAGGATGAGATGTTTGTACAATGTAAAAGGACCCACAGGTGCATGTTGCCAAATAGACTAACCAGTCGCTGCTGCAATTAGCAAAAAATTGGATGTCATAGACCATGGCACAATTTCTACTCGTAAATTGTTTAGACTTGGTGACTTTATCACAATTGGTTCAATGGCCACATGGGAAGCAGCCAATCAAAGGTTCACCAGTCAAGGTAGTTTGTTTGTGAGTGAGTATGCCCAGTGTCATGTGTATGTTTGTAATGATTGAAGCAAGATGCCAAGTTCTTACCTTTGCAAAATGAAAACAGGCATCTGTCTGGTATTATATTAGCTAATTCTTGATCACATTGTAATATGTTCCAGTGTCTATGTATGCTGTTGATTAATAAATCAGAGTTGCTGGCATAAGTGGTTACAAACCTTATAGGTTGTGGTCCATCCCTGTTTCGTGATTTGTAGGTTAACAAGTCCTCCCTTTGTAGTGTGTTGGCCCAGTTGCTGGCTTGCAGAACATGTCCCATCTGGTATCCCCCGGATCTAAATCTGTTTGTCGGGTCCCATCTGTGTTCTTGAAAAGAAGCTTTGTGGGAACAAATCTGTCTCATATGTATAAATTGAGATTTTGGGATGTTTCTAGCAATGTGAGGTGGATGAAAGCTCGATGCATGGAGGACAGTGTTATATTCTGGGTACTTCCTGAAGACCTGTGTGCTTAAAGTATGATCAGGTTGTCTATTGATCAGAACATCAAGAAAGGTAATGGTACTTACATGATCGTTTGCTGTAAATTGTAGACCCCATTTGTTGTCATTCAGGTAAGAAATTAATTCAGTTAAATACTCCACATCTACAGTCCAAACCATCCAGCAGTCATCCAGATAACGTCTCCAGATGTCGATTTCATCCAAATATATGTTATGGCTGTTGTCATAAATGATTTGATCTTCAATGAAGGCCATGAAGAGGTCAGCATAAATGGAGGCAAAGGATGCCTCCATTGCTGTCCCCTTAGTCTGCCAATAGCAAGCATCCTGATAAAAGAAGACGTTGTTGGTGAGGACATGTTCTGCAAGACCAACCAAAAAGAATTGAAATCTGGTTCATATAAATGTGCCACATTTAACCAATGGGCCAGAGCTTCCAAACCTACCTTCTGTGGGATGTTGGTATATAGGGCACTGACATCAAGTGTGCACATTAGCCAACCTGGTTCCAACTGTGTGTCAGAAATGATTTGTAGAAATTCAGTAGTGTCCTGTAAATGGGAATGAACCCGTGACAATAAAGGCTTCAGATATTTGGTCAGAAATCTGGATAGTGGTTCCATGATGTATCCCCTGCCTGACACAATAGGTCTACCTGGTGGATTAACTGGATCCTTGTGTGTCTTGGGTAAAAAATAGATGTATCGATTAGCAGAGTCATGAATTGTTAGCTGCTGCAACACATGGCAGTGCCCTATATACCAACATCCCACACAAGGTAGGTTTGGAAGCTCTGGCCCATTGGTTAAATGTGGCACGTTTATATGAACAAAACTGCAAAATTCACTTTCATGATTATTGATATGGTCATGGGCAATAAATCCAACAAAACTGGATGGCATTCTATTTTAGATTCTAAAGAAAAGTAAAGGATTGTAAAACTTGGTGGATTGTTCCTACCTGGCTTTAATGAGCAATTTTGAAAAAGACCCAGTGAGTTACACTTGTATGTATTTAAACTGTAGCATTTGACTCTTCTAGTTTACACTGATGAAGGCTGTGTTTTCTTACCAGCCGAAACCAGTCTGGTTATTTGTTTTTATGCTATTATAATCAATAAATGTTTTTTCCAGGTCAAAGTTTGCTGGCTCAACTTGTTTTTCTGGCTTTGTACAGATGTCATACTCGCAGTTGGTGCAAATGTTTCATTATAATCTATGCCAGCGACTTGACTGTAGCCTTTAGCTACATATCTAGCTTTGTAAGTCTCTGTATTATCTGCATTGTTTTTTACCGTGAAAACCCACCTACCCCTACTGCATTTTTATCTTCCAGCAGTGTGGTGAGTGTAAATGTGTTGTTTTCCTTTAAAGACTTAAGTTCCTCCTTCATGGCTTTGACCCACTTTTCTGAGTTAGACAAAGACATGGCATCCTTAAAGCTCTGCGGTGTGTTGCATATTAGTCGGTAACAATAGTCAACATTAACCGTCACATAATCATCATTTTCAACTTTACACTCATAGTCTTTCAAGTATGTAAGTGGTTTTCTCTCTCTTTTTAGAGTAGTGTGTATCCTGCCTTTCCTCTTCTTGCCTTACTATTGTGTCTTGACTGTCAGCTTTTGATTCTGACTTAACATGCACACTTCTTCTGGTATTAAGATCTTCATCTATCACTTCTGGGTCTGTCTGAATCTGGCTTTCAGCTACATTCTTAGTAAAGAACTTGACTAACCTGTGTCTAAGGACCCTTCCTGTGTCAGGATAATAGATCAGACATGATGTGCTGTTTTTAACATATCCGACAAAGATCCCCTTATCACATCTTTGATCTAACTTCTTTTTATCTTGTCTGTATGCATAACACAGTGATCCAAATTCTCTCATCCTTTACAGATCAGGTTTCTTTCCTGTTAGCATAAAGAATGGGGTCTGCCCCACATGCCTGTTATAACACCTGTTGCGAATAAAAGCAGCAGTCATTACTGCATATGTCCACAACTCTTTGCGGTAGCGGTGTTGCCTCACAGCAAGATGTTCTCATGTTTGATTCTCGGCTGGAGTGCGGGGAGTGCCTTCTGTGCGGAGTCTGCATGTCCTCCCCGTGGTTGGGTGGGCATTTGAAAGACATGCATAAATGGGCGTGCCTTCATTGAAGGTTAAAAGTCGAGCTGGCACCTCGGCGTTCATGAAAATCTACTGCCAATCATTAGCGGACCAGAGTTACGCTGTGGTGACCCCTAACCGGGAAAAGCCGAAAGACTACAAACAGACAAACTCTCTATCAACATACACCTTGCCATTTCGAACAGTGTTTTCCAATTTCTCTCTGCCATCCCATTCGGATGGGGTGAGTAACGTGCAGACATTTCATGTCTTATAACATTTTTACTCAATAGTGACTGAAAGTCTCTCGACATGAACTCAGTGCCATTATCTGATCTGATACACTTTACCTTCCCATAAGCAGCTGAATCTGCAATAACCTTTTCAGTCGCCTTGACTGTATCACTCTTGGCTTTCAGAAAGTAGACAAATATTACACCCGAGTAGTTCATCGGTAAATGCTAAAGTGTACTTAAAGCCATCTTTTGCTACTGGCTCAATTGGGCCTGCCATATCACAATGGACTTGTTCAAACACAACTTTTGCTCTTGCATCTGGTTCTCTGTTTCTGCTTTGTGAAACCTGTATGCAAGGAAAATTTGTACAATCTAGGTTAGGTCTTTCAACTTTACCTTTAATTTTCATTCCTTTTACCACTTTTTCTAATTTTTACACATCTTCAAAATTACAGTGACCAAGCATTTTATGCCATGCTTGAATGTCATAACAGCTCTGAGATGCATCATAATGTATCTCACTATTGTTTTCTTCATCATATGTGTCTAAATAATAGAGTCTGTCACACTGAATTATATCAAACCTGGTGCTGTTTTTATATGTATCTAAATAAAAGAGTCGATCACACTCAGTTATGTCAAACCTGGTGCCGTTTTTATATGTGTCTAAATAATAGAGTTTATCACACTCAATTATACCAAACCTGGTGCCATTTTTATATGTATCTAAATAATAGAGTCAATCACACTTAATTATGTCAAACCCGGTGCTGTTTTTATAGAAGAGTTGGTCCTGGCCTTGTTCAAAGTTGATTGAGGCCCCTTTGGATGTTGCTGCCTTAGCAGAAAAAATGCTTTGTGGATACTTCGGGTTATACAGTTCCCGAGTCATCATCACCTTTACTTTGCGCCCCTCTGTGTCTAGCAACCATACCTCTGCATTACCTCTCTTTTGTGTGGC
>NC_056743.1:659365220-659372720 GCF_019279795.1 Protopterus annectens | reverse complement strand
TAGTATAAAACCACTGTGCAGCTGAGAAAGATGTATTGTTGAAAGTGCTTACAAGCCAACAGCACACTGAACACCTCTATGCAAACATGTGCTTAGAGGACTCAACTGGGCAGGGAGCATGTTCCTGCAGTTTGTCTTCCCAGCCCCCACCATTAAAGGCAGTGCATTTAGGGTGTAGGATCATATGAATGGGCACAAAGCATGATGACCTGCATGAAGTATACACTAAATTCTATGCATATGCTACAGGAGGCACACATATTATTTGCAGTCACTATATCTTGCATATTGCTCCCTGGATGCATAAATAAAAGTCCAAATGTGTTGCTGAAGTGTACAGGTATGCAAGGTGTGCATTGTACAGTCACACTTCTCTCCTACAGAAATTTTCCAGCAGTATGGTTATCAGCATGCTTAGAGTGACAGTGACAGCGACAGCATATGTAACTAGTCCTGGCATAGGAGTCGCTCTTATATTTTTATGAACATAACCATATACATATATATTTATATATATGTATAGATATCTATGCTTAGGGTGCAGAGAATAGCAGCTTTGCAAATGGACAGCCAGAGTTCTATATGGATCTTTGTATGGGATAGCTGCCCGTGTGTGTGTGGGGGGGGGAGATGTTAAGTGACTGTCACTCCATTGGTCAGAAACTAGATAGAAAGAAGCAACAGAAAACTGATAGAGATGATTATGTGTGAAACGTTTGGTGGTACAGAAAAGAAGAGGACAAGGAGACAGATGTTGTCAGAGGTAACTAGCAAACAGTGTGACACATATGATGGAGTGAGGAAGTGGAATGTGCAGCAGCGGAAGCAGTAATAAAAAGAAAGATGTGAAGAAGTAGGGACAAATGCTGAGAGCATTGACAAGTGATGAGGCAATAGAGAAAGTGGCAGCCATGCAACAACAACAACTCAAGTGTAAAATAAAGGACGTGAGGAAGATAGCCACTCATATAGGTGGGACCCTCAGAGAGTAAGAGTAACTGAACAGTCCAAAGAGAATGTCGAAGCATGCCATTCAAAGGGCATGGGAAAGGGACCCAGTATATTACTGGGAGTGTTACCCAGCTCAAACAATGAAGAGGACTGTGGGTACTGGAAATAGAGGGGAAAGAGTATAGATTATAGCAATACGGGTATAGAACGGAATGCAAAGGAGAGTCAGAAAGTGAGGGGGGGGGTACAGCATGCCATGTCGCATAAAGAATTAAGAGTTCTTGGGACTTGAAATTATTAAAGCATACACACTAACATGTCAGATTTGATAGCTATGGTAACAACAGTTTGGGCCATGGGAGTGGCAGAGAGATACCAGGCGAGGGTGCATAAGATACCATTCTGAAAAAAGTTACCTACACCAGTGATTAGAACACAGATGAAGAGGAGGCTTAGGATGCAAAAAATGAATGGCTTTGGCAATGAATAAGAAAGAAGAGTAAAGAACTGGTAAGAGAGTTTGAAAAAATCTGGTAAGCAACCAACCTTTCAGACAGAGATAAATTATATCATAGCCTAAAACATTCAGCACTGTTCCAAACTATGCTGAAAAGGTACATCTAAATGACTGCATAACAGAAAGGTATATCTTAATGGTTGTATCTTTAAACTAGTATGAAAAGATGTTGTACAAGTAAAAAATTTACATACTCCAGCAGTAGACAGAAGAAAAAGAGGACACAGCACAAATCAAAGATGTAAACAAGGTGACCCAGATCATGACTTGTTAGTATTACTAAGGACTCTGGGTAAAACGATGGGGGGGTCTATAAACAGAAATGTAGGAGGAAAGGGTGGACATTGCTTGTATCACTGAAGCAGGGACCTGTGACAAGAAGATCTTTTCATTGTCAGACTTTTCTGTCTCGTTTTACTAAAATGTATAACAAAAAGAAAAATTCAAGAGACATTATATTTGAACATTAGATAAAAATCTCAATTGTCAGTGGCTCAAATTAAGTGCATATCACACATGAATGCTCTTTTGCTAGATTGCCCTAGTTAGCTGAACAACTGTGTGGTGAATAGAGAATTAAAACAGTTGTAAATGCCCTTATCAAATCTAGAGGGCACCTTCACTTTCCCACAACTCCCAGATTAATATAGTGCAATAGCAGGTAGGTTTGTTGGCAATAATTAACAGGACATTTAGAATGTTTACTTGCAGAAAGATGGGAAAGTTTTTACAGGAAAAGGGATTAAGTAAACAATAACGTCTGATAAGTTGTGCATTACAAGGAAGGGGTGTACAGACCCCCAAGGGTGTAGTGAGAACCAATACTGCAGGTGGATGGCCTCATTACCACAGGAAAGTCCATTATTTCCCAGTAATGCCCACCCTAGTTGTCTGTTTTGTACCTTGATAATGGCCTATCTTTTAAATTGCTTTATATTTGTTTGCTTTTTAATTAGCATATGTATTTAGTGTATCTTAAATGATAAGTAGTTTCTTCATCTAATGTTTCAAAGTTGCTATTGCAGATGTAATTTTGGAAGAAGTATTTTACTTCCAAAATATAAATTATTTTAAGTATTTAATGTCTACACACACACACACACACACACACACACAATCACAAATTAACATTTGGCCACGTGCATAACTAAATGATCTTCATATTTTTCTTTCTCACTATATTTAGTAAATTTTCTAGATTATATATTTTGGTTTTCAAAATCCCATTTTTGCCTACTTATCATTTTTGTTCAATTTATCTATGTGCACTAGACTTAATAAATTTACTAAATTATTTATTTTGTTTTTCAAAAAAACTATTTTTGCCTACTTTCCATTTCTGATCAATTTATTTCTATTCTGTTTTTCAAATAATTTCCCTTTTACTAATAGTGCCATTTGAAGGGAAATGTTGTCTTTCCAATCAAGATCTGTCACTTATCTGTCTTGATTTAAAAAAAATGCATTCTTTCAGACATTTTCAAATTCTCACCTTCTAATAGTTCCTCCCAATGAAGAACTTTTAGGTATTGCATCACCTTTTTATAACTAGTAATTGTTCTCAGTACTTGTATAAATACATTACTCATATGAGCATCTATTGATTTATGCAGATGTGTCATAATGTAGGAGGTAACAGCTGTGATATCAAAGACATTTGAAATACATTATGTCTAAAATCCTTACAACAATCTGTTTTAAATAAATCTGACATGAATGCAATGACTGTCACTTTAAGGTATTTGTAGGGTCATTCCACCCCTTGCTGTATGTGGCATATTCAATCTCCCTCCATTAATCCTTCATTTGTACCTACAGAATGAAATAATATATTATTCCAAGATGGCTAAGTGTGATCTAAGTGTTCTATAAATACCTGGTTCTGAAATGTTTGTATTGCCAACAGAAATAGTTATACTGAAATTAGCATCTATTGCTATCAAAAATCTGTGCTTCATTACAATAATTTGTCCCTTCACTAATATCCTAAAACCCAACTATTCAGTTTCTATAATGCCTACAACAACAGAGGAATACCTTATACCTATTTAAGACCAGACAGCAGTCAATTTGTTCAACCAAACTTTCTGTGATGATTGCTATGTCAACATTTTACGATTTCAAAATATATTAAAAAAACACTATTTTACAGGCCTTATATATCTGTTGTCAGTGCTAACAAGGTTCCCTTATCCAGATAGATCTTTAAGTTTTACTAACTGCTTACAATTTTGTTTGCAGATCTGAATAATGTTCAGTACCTCACACATTAAAATGTTCTTTTCTGCTTTGTTCCACGGGATTATATCATTTGCAGTACTGTGTGGACTTTGGCATAAACCTCGATATGAAATGTAAAAAAAATAACTCCTCCCTCCACACTGAGTACTTGTATGCATGATGTAGATGTTTAGCACCTCTGGGTTTCAATTAGTCTGTCAGATACCAGCCACTCTGTGAATAACCTCTGAACTGCCCTTTTGCACATGACTCTGATATCGTTAACATATCCCAGACTCCCTTGCCACTGCTGCAGAGTTTCTGCTTGTCATATTGTTTCCTGTGTGGGCCATACCACTGCTACTCTAATTATTTGTATTGCTAATTTCAAAAAGCATAAGTGATGCCTCTTATCTTTGTTCCTGATAGAAACATTTTTCTACAGTGGGTTTTATTTCTGCAGACATAGGTGGCAATGCCTCTGATAATGGAGTGGCCTACAAATAAAAGGTATTTTTTTGTCTGTGTCTAAGCTACTTTCATCAGCTGTCCATTGCTCACTGTTATTAATGAGATTTTATCAAATACATGACAGAGCTCTTGATATTATTGTGCCAATGTGGCTGCATATCTTCTGTTCACTTCTTCCTTCCCATGCACCATTCTGTATATTTCTTGTTACCCTGCTGCTATAGTTTGTAATGAACCCAACTTTTTGGACAGGTTTCAATCATTACCTTTTCCTCATTGTGACATGATTCCATGTTGCATTTTTGATTCAGTGTATATATATATATATATATATATATATATATATATATATATATATATACTTGTATCTATTGGACTGATTCTGCAATGTCCCTGTCAATATGCACTGTAACAATGACCTTTGTTTTCCCTCTTTTATAACTTACTACTCTTTGTTGTATTGTTTTTATCACTTCCCCACATGACCTCATCCTATCTTACAGTCTTAGTTTCTTTAAACTGCACTTTATATTTAACTTAAGACTGATCTTCATGTTTCTTTTTCCTTGCTGATAACCAAAGCTGCTCTTTCTAACTCCATTTCTTTTTACAGTAAAATATTCATTTAACAGTTATGTTAATTCTATATAGTTCAGATTTCAGTGACCGTATTCCTGTTGCTATGAAGCATAATTTTATTTTTCTTAAGGAGGCATGTCTTTCTCTTTCCTACATTTTTGTAACCCTGTCAACATGTGGTGATGTGCTTGGGGCATAATGTTAACAAATAATTTATTTAACTACTCATAGATGGCAAATGGCTCATATATTGAAATTAAATTGCCTTCAATTATTTGAATTCTTTGTTCCTTGGTATATTCCATTCCAAACTATAAAAAGACATCCCATAGTTATGTTGATGTTGATGTATTTACGTGACTAGAGGAAGAATGTTTGCTATCTCTCTCATTCACCATTTTCCATGTCTTTGTTCGCAGGTGTAGCAGTTACGGTTTTCCCCAGCCATTGAGGCATTTTTATCACAATCATTAGTTTCTTATACATTCTTCCTCATTCATGCATTCTCTAACAAACATAACTACTGTTTTCAAATACTAGTAGTGCAGCAAGGAGTTTGATCCCTCTCACAGTCGCTGCTGTCCATTTTATATTCTGAGTATCTTAATTTATCACGTCAGACTGTTACATGTATCACTATTGCAAATTCATTTAAAAAAATCTGACTGCACCCAAACACATCTTATCAAAAACTCATATTTTGTCAAATCATCACAGACAGAGTGATTGGAGTCCCTATTATGCTATGTACACCATCTTACTATGTGTATAATTTTACTGAAGAGCTATTTACGAGGAGTAGAGTCTTATTGCTGCAAATAAATATAAACGATGAGCCGCACATTTGACTTATAAGATGCTGTCTCTAGTAGCAGAGTTATACATAACTTACTTG
Source organism: Protopterus annectens (assembly GCF_019279795.1). Classification (NCBI taxonomy): domain Eukaryota; kingdom Metazoa; phylum Chordata; order Ceratodontiformes; family Protopteridae; genus Protopterus; species Protopterus annectens. The sequence goes on along the minus strand of NC_056743.1, from coordinate 659,367,087 downwards.
TATTGTTTGCTCCTGCAACAGACTAATGGAAAAGCAGACGCATGCAAAGAGTTATAAACTCCTGTTTTGGGTTTACTTATCCTGTAATTTAATGCAGCCAAAGGGATAGACGAGCAGGATGTACTTTGTTTTATAGTATCTGTAATATGTATTATGTGAGCTAATGATGGTCATATTTTACTGGAACAATTTCTGATGACAGAAATGCTTTCCCTTGCATCTCCCAAGATAGTACCATTCAAATTAAGTTGTTCATGCAAGTATTACTAAATTCAGTTGTTTTCCATTTTATCTTGTAACCTCCAGTGAAGTACCATTCAAATTAATTTGTCTATGCAAATATTACTGATCTGAATCGCTTTGTATTTCTGATTTTGAGTATAATTTAGGCATTGTTGCAGTAATATGGTGAGTTCTCCTGCTTTAAATGAAAATATATCATTTGTAGAACATAATAATGGTGGCGGGATGTTGATCACATAATGGTAATGCTGATAAAGTATTTCTTAATTTTGTAATGATGCTAGTAAGAGGTAATAAACAAAATCATACTCCAGGTCAAACATATTTTTTATCTCAGTCTTAGCCTATACAGTCAGGAGATATCAGAAAACATTGTCTTCTGTATACACACACACACACACACACACACACACACACACACACACACACACACACACACACACACACACACACACAGTTACCATAATACTTGTTGATTGAATGGTTAGCTGACCATGTCTATAAATAGTTACTGACTACTCAGTACAGTGAGCAGTGATAGAGTCATCATAGATTTTGTCAAACACAGCACTTTTATGATGGATTCACTTTGATTGTGGTTGTGTAATCATGGCGTTAGTACATATAAGTAAAGGTCTATGGCACAGAGCCACAATGTTGGGAATTGCCTCCCATGTGAAATAATTACTTTTTGGGTTTGTATAGTGTGTGTGTGTGTTTTAGTTAGTAGTGTTCTTTGTGTTTGTGTTTCATTATTTCCTTGTGCATTTGTTGACCATAGTTGGTGGTTCTGTAGGTATGGGTGGCCACGGTGGTGCAGTGGTTAGCATTGCTGCCTACTGTGCGAGTCTGCATGTCCCTGTGGTGTGGTGTGGGTTTCCTCGGGTGCTCGGTTTCTCCCACATCCCAAAACATGCTGCAGGTGGATTGGACCTTATTGGCTAGAGGTGCGTGTGTGTGTGGTGTGTGTGTGTCTGGTGAAGGTTGGGCCGGGCGGGCAGCTTCGACACCCACCATAACCATCCACATTCTCATTTCAAGACAAGGTGATGTCTGTGGCGACAAACCCCAAAAAAAAAACCGAAGAAGAAGAAGTTGGTGGTTCTGTAGGTGGTTTTGTGTGTAAGAAGGTTACTGATCACAAAAGTAAAGCTATATTCATTTTTGATATTGGTAGTGTTCATGTGACACTGTGCATTTATATATGTGTATGTATATATATATATATATATATATATATATATATATATATATATATATATATATATATATATATATATATATTGACACACACACACACACACACACATATCACATATATGGGGACTATGAATTACACTGCAATATTTTGAGTGTTTGGTTGTTTATCGTTTAACTTCATTTCAGATCATCAACTGATAAGCTACTAATACTTCTATTTTATATTGTATGTGAGGAGTAAAGGGAATATATGATTTTTCCCCTGCATTTCTCTTTTGCTTTAATCTCTCAGCCTTAGAGGTATGATATTTACTAATTAGTGGAGGCAGAACCCCGCCATGTTAGGGATGCAGAGATCACAACCAGCCAGCAAAAAGGCTGTTTAGTGAGTTTTCTATGATGTTTATGACTGTAGCATTTTATG
>NC_056743.1:659297720-659360220 GCF_019279795.1 Protopterus annectens | reverse complement strand
CTGAGCTGGGAATTTCTGGTTAAAGGTTTATAGTGCCTGAATATTTGAACTGTATCTTACTGAAATTGGTACACCTTGTTTGCTGTAGCATAGACTAGATCCAGGCCTGCTGAATCTAGCTTTGTTTATATGCTTGTTGTTTGCTTGTTATTTCCCTGGAACGCTAATTCCACCTAATACGCGGCTTCTCAGCGCTTCTGTGGATCACTAGTGATATCTGCATTGCTTACTGTACTTATTTCCTTGCTTCACTTGAAAGAAAGTTACTGTTTGTCGTTTTTGCATTTAAGTTACCTGTAACACATTGCAGTTAAGTTACCTGGCACTTGCTCACTAAAGCAATTATATAAGTCAGCATTAAAAATTGAAAGCACTACACCCTCACTCCCCACTGGCCCTTGTTTTCAATTATAAAGGAATTCCAAATATTATTCTAGCATGTCCAAAGGTCAGTTGTCAATCTCCTCTCCGATCCAGCTGGTGAATCTGGTAATCTTGAGGCAATGTTACAACTGCCTCATGTACACAGACAACCCTCTCCTCCTCCCAACAAATTCCAACACAAGTGAGAGATGCAACCATATAGCCAAACTGAAGGCTAAGCTCTCTCAACTCAGTACTGGCATAACCAGTCAGGAGGAGAAGGAAACCACACTCACTACAATTCCAGTCTCACATAGACCTACCACGACAGCAAACCAAACACATAATCACACAAAAACATACTCGGAGGCTCTAAATAAAGATCTGCCTAAGCAGCAGAGACCTCCAAAGCAGGCACCCAAGCAACCGCTACCCCAAAACAAAACACGTGCAACACATATCTCACAAAGCCAGTGTGCCAAACAGTCACAGCCCTTAAGACTAAACAACACACCTGATACACTTGTAATAGATGACTCTATCGTCAGGCACACTGACGTCCCGCTCACCAGGCTGAACAAGGAGAGGGTCACGGTGAGCAGCCTGTCGGGCGCTAGGATCCGCCACATAACACAAGCACTCAGGTCACTCCAAGGCAAGTACAAATATGACTCAGTCATTGTCCATGCTGGTGTGAATGACCTGAGATGTACCTCCCTGGACTACATGAAAAGAGACATAGAGGAGCTCTCTGAGCATGTAGCCCAGGCCTGTATGACCCTGACCTTGAGTAGCATCTTACCCTCACCAAGAATGATGCCACAATATGAAGACAAGATGATCAATTTCAACAATTGGCTTAAGTACTGGTGTCATTCAAAGGGGATCCAATGCTTGTCAGCTTGGGATGATATGCTTGACAAGCCATGATGCTTCGCTAGGGACGGCTTGCACCTGTCACCCCTGGGCTTTTGGATATTGGCAAAGGCTCTTGCTACCCCCATAGTGCCTTTTTAGGCAAGGCTCAAAGACAAACCCACCTCCATAGGTATCACAAGGGATAAGAAACTAAGAGTAATGCTACTCAACGCCAGAAGTCTAAACCTCAAGATGCATGCACTCGAAACTCTCCTTAGCATGGAGAACATCGATATCTGTGCAGTAACAGAAACCTGGTTCAGGGCTTCCGAGAGCACCCCAGCACTACCAGGTTATACCTCATACCATGCTTTTTGGCCCCAAAACTTGGACCAAACCACAAAAGGAAGGGGAGTATCGATATTCATCAAAGATTCCCACACCTCCAGGTTGGTGGCAAAGCACAAAGCATCAGAGACTATCCATGTGCAACTAACAGTGGGTAAAACTGCCTTCCAGGTTATAGCCTGCTACAGACCACCCTCCCAAACCCAGGAACCCCACTCGGCCTTCCTGAGAACACTGGAAAATATGAAGGTCTCTCCAAACACCATTATATTGGGCGACTTCAACTACCCAAACATAGACTGGGATCATTACTCTCGCTCCAATGCCATAGCCTAAAGGTTCCTAGAATTTATAAACTCAAATGCTATGGAACAACTTGTTACCACTCCCACAAGAGGGGAAAACATACTGGACCTGATCATCACCAACATGGGGACTCTATGCTCCAGACCAGAAGTGTATCCCTCACTGGTAAGATCAGACCATAAACTAATCTCACTGGATATTCACATCCCGACCCCACCCCCTGCCCAGAAAACCACAGTGAAAAACTTCTCTAAAGCAAATTTCACACTCCTCAAAACCGAGGTGGAATACTTCAAAGCCCCCGGGCCTGCGGAAAATACGGCCCAGACCACAGAATCCTTTATAAACACATTCTATGAACACCTTCAGGAATGCATGGATCATGCAATCCCAAATAAAACCAAGACCCAATCCTCCAAAGGCAGACGTCTTGTCTGGTGGACCCCAGCCATAAACAAACTATACAATAGACGAAGGAAGCTACTAAATGATAGAGCAAAATCCCAGAAAGGGAAGGCATCACTGATCAGTATTAGCAAAAAAGGCCAGCTTCAAGAGAAAAATTACACAGGACACTAAGGATAATCACAAGGCTTTCTTTAGTTATGTTAGGAACCTGGGTGGTAATTCCCAGATATGCTCAGAATTAGTCCAAAATGACAAAAAATACACCGAACCCACAGACATTGGCAACATCCTAGCTGACAGGTTCAGCGCAAACTCCCCCCCCCCTCCCCACCAAAAGGGCAAATAGCTATCTCAGCAGAGTGCTGCCCCCCTGACATCTCAGATGCTCAGGTAAGAGCCGGCCTCTCCAAAGCAAAAAACACAGCATCAATGGGACCAGACGGTGTCCCGGGCTGCATCCTACATGAACTACAAGAAGAGCTAAACCCAAACATAAAACTACTGTTCAATCTCAGCCTTACTATAGGATATGTGCCCAAAAGTGGTGTACAGCAACAGTGGTCCCTCTCCATAAAGGTGGTGCCTCAACGGATCCTGGAAACTATCGCCCCATAAGCCTGACTAGCTTGGTCTGCAAAGCTATGGAAAGGATCATCATGGACCTCATAAATAAAGATATTGGGGACCTACAGACACTGATCCTACCCAGTTTGGCTTTGTTAAGGGCAGATCCTGCCTCTTAAACCTGGTTGATTTCTTTGAAACAGTCACCAAGGCCATTGACGAGGGGAAGGTGGTCCACACAGCCTACCTGGACCTCGCAAAAGCCTTCGATACAATACCCCACTCAGGCATTATAGATAAGCTCACCAGCTTAAATATAAACCCCTATGTCACTAGATGGATTGCAAACTGGCTCAAGGACAGAACCCACATGGTTAGAATTGCTGGAGCCATGTCAGACGCCAAACCAGTTACAAGTGGTGTCCCACAAGGCTCAGTCCTGGGACCTCTCTTGCTCGGTATATATTTCTCGGAGGTACAGGCCAACACGGAAGGACTGTGGCTGACCAAGTTCGCAGATGACTGCAAACTGGGCGCCATAATCGACTCTCCAGCTGACACAAGTGTCCTCCAAAAGGGCCTCATAGAAACAGACAACTGGTGCCAGAGCCATGGCCTCAAGCTAAATGCCAAAAAGTGTATAGTCATCCCCTTTACCAAAAACAAAGTGCCCACAAATTACCACATAGGTGGTAATCCATTAAGTACAGAAGAAGTAATTAGGGTCCTGGGGACCCAAGTTGATAGCAATCTCTCATTTAACAACCATGTGGCCAAAGTGGTTAGAAAAACATTTTATATAGCCCACCTAATCATGAAGGGATTCACATCTAGATCAGGGGAGGTCATCGTGCCTCTTTACTCATCCCTCATCAGGCCCATAATTGAGTACAATGCCTGTTTTGGGATGTACCTTACCAGACACCTGCAGCAACTGGAAAGACCCCAAAAGTACCTCACCAAGAGGATCAAAGGGCTCAAACAGATGCCATATGCTGCCCGGTTAAAGAAACTCCAGCTCTACTCAGTGGCATACTAGAGGCGATCTGTGCCTGATGTATAAAGCCATGTCCAACCCAGAATTAATGGACATGCTGCACCTCAGAAAATCCAAATCCCATCGAGCTACGTGCTCGAGAGACTTGAACCTCAGCACTGAAATAAATAGGACATGCTGGAGGGACAGATTCATAACCCAGAGGCTCCCTTCACTCTGGAATAAAATCCCAGTCCAGGTTAGGCAGAGTCCCTCATTGACTCTCTTCAAGAGAAATCTTGATGAGTGGATGGGAGATCGTAGGTTTACCATGGGTATCACTTCTGTGTCACTGTTAGACAGAGGCACAGTATACTAATCTCGAAAAAGGGCATAGCAAAATAAATTTAAAATGGGTGGCGAAAGCCAAACACATTCTGGCTAGGTTTATAAATGCCCTAGGGCAGATAGCCTAGTATGAACCTATGAACCTATATATATATATGTGTGTGTTTGTGTGTAGGTGTGTGTGTATATATATATATATATATATATATATATATATATATATATATATATATATATGTTTGTGTGTGTGTGTGTGTGTGTGTGTATGTATATATATATATATATATATATATATATATATATATATATTTTTTTTTTTTGGATAAATAGATATAGATATGTGTGTGTATGTGTGTATATGTATATCACTGCATTGACACTGCAACCTCACTTTTTTAGTTCTGCTTAGTGTCATTACATGAAGCCCTGCTTCACATTAAGGAAGATACATTGTGAAAAGTCACAAAAAACAGGACATTTATGATGCAGCTCTTGGCTACCACAACATAAAAAGTCATGTACTATACCAGCAAAGAGTTTAAATCACATTATCATTATTTTGCAACCTTTTTAAGAATGTTAGTCATGTTTTTATACATTTAGGTTTATGTACCCAAGATAAGAACATGCAAATCTGAAAGAAAAAAAAAAAAAGACTACCACCAATTGTGAAATAAGGTAGACATTCTCTTACCTGTTTTCTTAGTTGCTGGATATGAGGATGATTTATTGCAGAGTTTTGTGTATTCTGGCAGATATTATGCAAAATAACAATATTAACATAAGCTTCTGTACATATTTAATGTATGAATTATAAATTTACAAAGAACCACAGATATCAGCTAGTGATAACAAAATGTAAGAACATACAAAACAACACAATACCAAGTAATTTCAATTCAAACTGATGCTAGCAGTAAGAGTTTCATCTACCTGTGTTGTGTCAAAAGACAAACAGCAAAGCAAAATATGAGAACCTGGATTCACAAGCAGCCTCGGTGCTGTATTTCAGAACAGGCTCAGTGACCATTTCATCTGCTGTTCTGACATTTCCACAGTTCAGAGACTGGATAAAGCACTTGTTAGTATAAGACCACTGTGCAGCTGACAAAGATGTATAGTACATTGTTGAAAGTTCTTTAGTTTACACAAGCCAATAGCACACTGAGCACCTCTATGCAAACATGTGCTTAGAGGACTCATCTGAGCAGGGAGCATGTTCCTGCAGTTTGTCTTCCCAGCCCCCACCATTATAGGCAGTACATTCAGGGTGTAGGATCATATGAACGGGCACAAACCATGGTTACCTGCATGAAGTATACATTAAATTCTCTGCACTTGCTACAGGAGGAACACATATTATCTGCATTCACTATAACTTGCATATTGCACCCTAGATGCATGAACAAAAGTCCAAACATGTGGCTGCAGTATACAAGTATGCAAGGTGTGCATCGTACAGTCACACTTCTCTCCTACAGCAATGTTCCAGCAGTATGGTTATCAAGATGCAGTGACAGCACGTATACCTAGTCCTGGCACAGGGGGTCCTGATATATTTTCATGCCCATAACCATATACGTATATATTTATATATACATATAGATATATATGTTTAGGGTGCAGAGAATAGCAGCTTTACAACTGGACAGGCAGAATTCTATATGGATCTTTGTATGGGATAGCTGCCTGTGTGTGTCTGTATGTAATGTGTATGTCTGTGTCGGGAGGGGGTGTGTTGTGTGATTGTGTATGTTAATGGGTTGGCCAGTCATGGGAGAAACGGTAGAATGAAACTACACAGGAAGATGATTATGTGTGAGAAGTTAGATGGCATAGAAATGAAGAGGACAAGGGGACATGTGCAGATGTTGTCAGAGGTAACAGCCAAATGGTGTGGCACGTATGATGGAGTGAGGAAGTGGAATGTGCAACAAAAGAGACAAGAGTAAGGAACATGTAAGAGAGTTTGGAAATTCTGGTAAGCAACCAACCTTTCAGACAGAGATAGATTATATCATAGTCCAAAACATTCAACACTGTTCCGAGCTATGCTGAAAAGGTACATCCAAATGGCTGCATAACAGACTGGACAGAAAGGTACATCTCGATGATTGTATCTTTAAACTAGTATGGGAAGGTGTTGTACAAGTAAAACATGTACATACTCCAGCAGTAGACAAAAGAAAATGGACACAGCACAAATCAACGATGTAAACAAGGTGACCCAGATCATGGCTTGTTAGTATTACTAAGGACTCTGGGTAAAATGATAGGGTGGGGCTATAAACAGAAAAGTAGGAGGAAAGAGTGGACATTGCTTGCATCACTGAAGCAGGGACCTGTGACAAGAAGATCTGGGTCAGATGAACAACTACAAGCTGTTCAGAATGACGAAGAAGGTAAGGGGGAGATAGGGCAGACATCTTTTTGTTGTCAGGCTTTTCTGTCTTGTTTTACTAAAATGTATAACAAAATGAAAAAAAAATCAAGACACTACATTTGAACATTAGATAAAATCTGAATTTTCAGTGGTTCAAATCAACTGCATATCACACATGAATGCTGTTTTGTAAAATTGCCCTAAGAAGCTTAAACCTTATGTGGTGAATGGAGAATTAAGACAGTTGTAAATGCCCTTATTAAATCTATAGGGTAGCTTTACTTTCCCACAACTCTCAGATTAATATAGTGCAAGACATTTTGGAATTCCATCTTAGGTGTTATGTTTCACAGATACATATATTCGGTCATAGTAGACTTTTTTCACAGTGCACATAATTTAACTATATTAGTAAAAGAACCAATGTGACATCAAATAAAATAAGTAAAATCAATCTTAGAAAAATAGTTCCAAAAACCGAACTTTTCGCTTGGTTTTCATTAGAAAAATATTTCACATGCTTAGCTTTACCTCTACACCTTAACTGCTTTTTATCAAAGAATCTATGATTCCTTGCATTTTATAAGTTAGTAAATTTTCAGAAGTCACAGTTGAGAAATTTCAACCAAAAGAGCATATAGCTTCTGTAGAAACATACCTATGTTCCAACACTATAGAAGGTATGCCTTTTAAAAGATGACTGTGTTTATAATGACGGGTGGGTTTGTTGGCAATAATTAACAGAACATTTGGAATGTTTACTTGCAAAAAGAAGGTACATTTTTATAAAAAAAGGGATTAATAAGCAATAATATCTGACAAGTTGTGCATTACAGGGAAGGGATGGACTACCCAAAGGTGTAGTGAGAGCCAATACAGCAGGTGGAGGGCCTCATCACCACAGGAAAGTTCATTATTTACCTGTAATGCCCACCCTGGTAGGCTTTTTTGTACCTAGATAATGGCCTATCTTTTAAATTGCTTTATATTTGTTTGTTTGCTTTTTTAATTATATATTGATTTTGTATATATTAAACGTTAAGTAGTTCCTTCACGTAATGTTTCAAAGTTACTATTGCAGATGTAATTGTTTTTGGAAGAAGTATTTTACTTCCAAAATTTCAATTATGTTAAATATTTAATGTCTACACACACGCACACAAAGCATAATCACAAATTAACATGCGCTCACATATATATTTGTATTTATTTTTTTTTTAGTTTTTTTCCAGTCTTAGCAGTTGAAAAGTAAAACAACAAGTTCTTATAACTACTGTAGTCACGTTTGCTGTTTGTGGACGATTACAGAGGTTAACAAAAGCAACAGGTCTTACTGCTCAGAAACACAAGACAATGCAACACAACACACACCCTTCTCATAGGCAGACTGCTTCATTGATCACACCTAAAATAAAGAATGTGTATTATTCAGTTATCCACAGATCACTTGCAGAGATGTTTCTAGATGCATGTGGGGGATTGCCCTTAAACTGAAAGATACGTTGAATGTAAATAACTGACCATATTGCTTATGCGACATAACAACAGTTAATGGAATGACAACCCAGGATGTGTTACTGTGTACATGGGAAAAGGGAGCAAGCATGCTAATGTATAGTATGACATCTTTCATGTGGGTTTTAGTTCCTTATCATTTTCTTAAGAAGCTGTGGGGTAGTTATTTCAAAAAATGTACTACTAAAATCATTACACCTAGAGTGGCATTAGGATAGGAATTTTTCTGGAGTTCTGACATTGGTCATGGCAAAAAGCTAACCTGCAATATATTGTTTAGGATTTAAAGTAGATCTGAAAAATGTGGGATTAATTTAACTCCTGTGTCTACTGCCATGCTCCACTCATCCTTTCCTTCCCTTCTAAAACTAGTAATTCCTGGAACTATCATGTCCCGGTCCTTTTTATTTGTCAGTTACCCAAGTCTCAGTTACCCTCATATTGTCACCAGTCCTGCTGCTATGGCTGCCTTCTGTTCTTTTTAATTCACTTATCGCCTTGCTTTGCTTATTTTCATAGCACTGGTAGCTTGATTAACATTTGTACAGATCCTTAAGCACTGCTGTTCCCTGCGGACTTAGTTTGGTCTATTTCCTCAGTTTCATCAGTGCTGCCCCATATCCCCAGTTATGCTGTATCACAATTCCGTTCTTACAGCTAACGCATGACCAGCTCTGCTTTTTCTTTCATAGTACTATATGCTTTGGTGGTTAGTAGCATTTCTGAGAAGTTCAACATGCGCCTAAAATCTCAACATGCAAAAAACAATTCCCTGGATTAGCTAGTTGCTTTCTCCATGGTCTTGTCTGTGAAGTCATTGGAAAACCAATTCCTTGGATTAGCTAGTTGCTTTCTCCATGGTCTTGTCTGTGAAGTCATGGATGCTTGCACGAAGTAGTATATGGGAGAAACACCCTCCCTTTCTGAAAATTGTGGTCACTATTTAGCCTGCACTTTCTAACTCCAGTCCACAGACAAGCTCTTCATCTATACACTCCTTATGTATCTTCTCTCACACCATCTCTGTCTCTAGTAATCACCACCAGTGCACCACTTCCCTTTCCATTGCCAGCTCCCCTCTACGTCTCAGTCTTAATTACCTTTTCTGAAATTTCTCTTAAAATTGCATTTTTATTCTTCCTGCTAGGCTGTTTCGGTCATATATCCTTCTGCATCATCCCTTCATTTTTTACTCTGGTTCTTCCACTTCTTCCATTCTCTTTCGACATGCATCTGCTTTCTGCCTTGTTTTAAGAACTCATACTAGCTGACCAGTCTTTTTCCTGCTTTCCTAGTTCTTTCCATTCTTGCGTCATTGAACTACCCTCCCACCCCATCTTCTTTCTTTCCCTTCTCCTTTGCCTTAATTTGGCCCTCCTCTCTTCCTTTTTTTTCAGCTCACTTCTTTCCCACAACCTCTCATCTATCCAAATGCTTTCCCTTTCCATGTTCTCTTGTTCAACTTTCTCAGCTTTAGTTCATAAAATTTTTTTCCAAATCTAATTATGTTGTCACTTGTTTTTTCTATTGACTAATTTCTGTATGGTGTTTTAATACCAATAAAGCAATAAAAAAAGCGTTTTCAGTTCTCATGCATTCATTTCTAGCAGCTTCAACATGCACCATGCTGCACACTCCCACCCTCGCAGAGGTCCCTAGAGCCCACTGCTGCACACTCCCACCCTTGCAGAGGTCCCTAGAGCCCACTGCTGCACACTCCCACCCTCGCAGAGGTCCCTAGAGCACACTGCTTCACACTCCCACCCTCACAGAGGTCCCTAGAGCCCACTTCTGCACACTCCCACCCTCGCATAGCTCCCTGGAGTAGTCCAGTACCATGTAGCCCTGATGTACTCCTCGTCTCATCTTTCTTTCCTTTTGGCCATGCTCCCTTTGCTGACCACCATGTCTCCCTTAATCCCATTCCTATTCTAGCCCTTAGCTGTTTCCTTGGTGATAATATGTTGTAAGCATATGTTTGTTGTCATTCTTTTCTCCCTCTGATACCTTACCTGTGTTCTTCTTTGTCTATTCCTTGTTGGTTTCCTTTTCCATCTCTCTACTTCTGATTATCCTTCTATCTTGTTTTCTACATAATCCTTTCTAACTGCTTAGGATTCTTGTTTTTCTAACTGCGGCCATGTTTCATCACTTTCTTCTATCTCCGTTTCTCCTTTTGTCTCTTGATTCTCTACCTGCTTTGCATCTTTGCTTCTGTAGCTGCTCTTCTCTGCATTTTTGTCCTTTAAATATCCCCCTTTGCATCATTTGCTTTCCCTCTGCTGGTTCCTTATCTGCATTCTATACTGTGTCCCCAAAACCTTCTTAACTGATCTATCCCATAATTTCTATCAGTGAATGACTGCCAGCCTACCTTCCCTGTAAAATGCCACAAAGTGTCTGAAAGGGAACACTGAGACACTACAAAGCTTTGAGACCACATCTCTTAATCACTCAAATGCAGTTCTGCACACTTGTGAGCATGCCGAGAAATGCCATTTGAGTTTAGTAACTAAAGTGCCCTTGGTTCTACTCTATGTTGTCCCTGCTCTGCTCCTCACTTGGATGCAGACCTCATTTTTTTTAAGTTCCTGGTAACAGAGTCTACTGATAGTTCTTGCCAACTGAGCTAGCTTTTTAGCTTTTCTTCTTTATTGCCAAGTTGCATTACTCCATCTGTGATAGCCTTGGGGAGCAGTTCTGCACTATCTGTCCTTATTTACCAGATCTAACTGTATGAAGTGGTTATTACAGGAAGCTACACATCACCTAGCCATCTACTGTTCTTCCCTTTATGTCTGTGGCCCTACGGCCTGTAGAAATCAGTAGAAGCCTTGTTGTATGACTGGATACCTTTTTACCTTCCATGATAGGCTGCCTTCTAAAAAGGGATCCTCATTATTAGAAACTCTTTGCCTCACTCATTGATGACTGCAGTGCTCAGTGATTTGCCAGAAGGCCATACATTTTATGAGGAACACACCAAAAATATGAGGCAAAATTCTGGACACTTGAGAAGTTTGCTGCTTAATCCTGTGCTTAAATTAGCTATTCTACATAGTTTGACTTAATTGTTAGCACACTTAAAGGTGTTGTGTAAGTACTGATTATAAATATTTATTGGCAAACTTCTGTGCTCTCTGCTAGTCCATCTCATACTCTCCCTTCCACTTTCTGTTCTCTCTCTCTTCCTAGTGATCCACCAAGAATTATTTTCAAACACTGATGGACATACAATGTGTATTTCATTTTTCAAATCTGAACTGTCATAAAGGTTTGCTTTCTGTCAATTAGAATCTGTTTGCCCAATATCTTATGAATGCAATCCCAAATAAATTGAAGTAAAGAGAAGTATAAGACATTAAATAAATGGCGTACTGTAGTTGCCCTGATAAATATGGTCATAATATCTCATTACATTATAAAAATGTTCATTGCAACACAATAGTTATAGGAAGAACCCTGTCTTGGGTAAATTATTCCACTTTATTTTCACAAATGGCAAAAGTGTAAAAATAAACCTCTGAAGATGTTTGTGCGCTGCAATGTGTTTATGGCATTAACTCTGTGTGGCTTTCTTTGTTTTTCTGTCCACAATATTCCATATCTTGATGAAGTTCTTCTAACTCTCAAGAATCATAGTCCGGCTAGGTATTCAGATTCAGGTTCTGGCAATCAGGCATGCATTATTTCATTAAAAATGTGGGATTCTATGTCAGCTAAAGTGATATGGCAAAAGAAAAATTGAATGGTAAAAGCATCACTCAGGAGCACACAAAACATAGCTGACACAAGTAAGGTCACAATCCATTCTTCCAAAGAAACCACTCAGATAAGGCAAATGCTGTCTCACTTCCCTAAATATAACTAAGTGCAGCAGAATTGGCAGCAACAGTTCTGCTTAGAATACAAAGTTCTTCTGTGATGTGAAAATAGCTTGTTGGAGATGACAGAAATCTTTGAGAGTAAATAAATGGAATTCTGGACAAAATTCATATATCATATATCCAGTGAATCATCATCATCATCACCTACTTTTTATCATTTTTCTACGCGGGGCCGGGGTGCCACACCAACCGTCACCACCTCTCTCAATTCACTGCCACTGTTGTACTTTCCTCAGTAGTTATGCCTGATTGTTGCAGCTCTTCTCTCATACCATCCATCTTGTTAATGTCCTAAGATGCTGTTGCTTTCTTTCTATCCATCTCTCCCAAATCTTCATCACCAGATCACCCTCTGTTTTTCTACACGTGACCAAACCACCACTGCTTGACCTCTCCAAATGAGGCTACTTTGACTTCTGCTCTGATGTCATTATTTCTTCTATTTCTGCTCCAAAGAGTTTACCTCAGCTCTTTTCTCTCCACTTCACCAAATTACCCCAAGTTTTCTCAACTATTTCACTTCTATTATCTGGGCTTCTGTACCATATGGAAGCATCGCTTGCACCACTGTTTTGTCCACTTCACTTTTCAGCTTCTTGGGCATTCTTCTATCACACTAAGCCCCTGACACTCTGTGCCAGTTGACTGCAGCTTCTCTGATTCTGGATTTGACCTCCTCATTCAGATTTTCTGTCTACCACTCCTTCCAAATATTTGAAGCTGTTAACCTGTTCAAATATTTTCCAATCTAGCTTAATCTTCAGCTTCTTCTGATGTATCCCAGGGCAACTCTCTTGACTTTAATTTTCTTCTATGTGGCTTCAGTATTGTATTCCAGTCCACTGCCCATTTGCTGATAGTCTTGTTAAGAATTTGCCTGGAGTGCTACATCATCTGCATATAGCAAATTTATTGATCAGTCACCTTTGATCTGTTTGATAATATACTTCCATCACTAGTATGAACAGCAGTGGGCTCAGTACAGAACTCAAATATACACCCACCCCCAATGGGAGTCAGTCCAATCACTATTCATGGGTGTATCACTGGATTGTCATACATAGCTTTACTAATTTTACCACTATATCCAGGACATAAACCATTAAAGGACTACCCAAAGCCATTTTCTTATAATCTTATTATATACTTTCACCAAGGCTATGTCCAATTAGACTCAGTCCTCATCTTCATACAGTGGGTTGGTCATATAGAATCTTGACAGAAATCCAATTCTCCTGTTGTACTTTCTACTACTCTGTGTATTCATTTATTGATATATATATATATATATATATATATATATATAGAGAGAGAGAGAGAGAGAGATTTAGTTGTACATTAACATGTAGTGTTGATTGTACAACTAAGCAAACTGTTGCTTAGATCGCAGTACAGCGGGGAAAAGGGAATATTCCCTTTTCCCCACTGTAGTGTAATTTCAGAGTGAGAATATTAAAGTGGGAGAGGTGTGGGGGGCACGGGGGGGGGGGGCTTCCCCCCCCCTGCAGAAATGTGAGTAGTGTTTTATTTGTGTAGGTTTTTTGGCATGTTTTTTTTTGCAAAAGTGCATTTTCGACAAAATGCACTTTTGCGAAAGTGAGTTCGCTCATGTACATTTTGCTGAAACATACTTTTGATCCATCAATATAGATCCATATATATATAGATATATATAGATAGGATTACCTTCAGCAGGTTGAGTTATTAGAAGACCAACACTCATATAATTGAGACGTAAACACCAGAAAGTTGTAATACATGAAACTCCATAGTACCGAAACTTGTATGGCCAAAATACCTACTGTGCATTTGATAAAGCACTCTTATGACTGCAGACTGTGGTGCAGCATAAGAACAGATTCTACAGTTAAACCCAGAAATAAAAACAAAATTGTAACTGCATCAACGTTTTTTGCAGGGGGGCAACCTCCTCTCCATCCCCCCACCCCCTGCTAATTAAATATATCAACTCCAAGATCACACTACAGTGGGTAAAAGGGTAAATTTCCCACACCTCACTATACCGCTAACTCTATTCCATTTGTTTTCCATGTTAGGCTAACTGTAATATCTTTAAATGTGTGCGAAGTTTCATTTTGATGTGAATAGTCAATAACAGCTATAGTTTAGTATTAATAAGGTTAACTGTGTTTAACATGAAGAAAAATACCTTGATGTGTATATAAAGTGAAAAGACATCAACTCAATAACAAATGAAGCTGCTTTGTACTGTAAATAATGAAACATATAAAAATAAAATAAATGAATTTACCACTAAATAGAACCTACATTGACACTACATAACATAAGCATTTTCATCTTTATCTCCATCTGGGCTTAATCAGAAGAATTCTAAAACAGTGTCAGCTCTTTCTGTAGTTTCAGAGGCAGTCCTGGAGTTCTAGTTGGCATGCAGTCCAGGAGACCATTGAGGACCCTAGCTTAATACTCCAACTGCCCAAGAGCACTGCCTGCTTTGTTAAGTGACTTGGTCTGAGCCACAAAATAAGCAAATGGAGGACTCTAGAAGAAGCAACTCATTAACAGTCATTGTCTCAATGCCATGCACTACTTGCTAAAAAAACAAGTCACAGGATATAAAAGAAAAAAGTAAATATAGTAGTGTTAAATCTCATTCATGAATCAGTATTTAAAGGAAAACATTTAAGCTGTTCAAAATGCTAAAGGGCAGATTAAACACAAACCAACAACCACAAACTTTTCAATAAAACCGATAAAACAGATGGATGAGTTAATAAATAAATAAATTAACAGTATTGCAATAAAAAATCGTTTATTAAGAAAAACTATAATATTTTGGGATACAGTTGGTTGTTCACAAAGCAGAAAGTAATGGCCCCTATTCTTTCTTAAAAGTGATGACAATATGAAATGTTTTTATTTAGGTAAAACCTCGAGGAAGTTTCAAAAAAGAACACATGACAATTTGTATATTGCTTAAAATAAATCAGATTGGAATGTTTTCTGTTTTCTTTCTGCTAGTTAGTCTTCACTTAAAAATCTGTTTCATCTTAAAAGTGGTCACTGAAGATCCAGAAGGGGTCAAATAATTAAAATAAATGTCCAGTAGTGTTCTCCTGCTAGAAAATTGCAAGTTTAGAGACTCGATTCACACCCCCACGGCCAAATGTTATTATAATCATCAAAGTAAGAGAATATCAGACTTGAGACCTCCAAGAAAAATTCCCCCTCAACAAATATGTGTATCCCCCCACTACCTTCAACTCCTTCCATTTGAAGGGTTCCCAAGAAGGCTAGTTTAACTTTGTCTATTGCAGTCATTCCAGTCTTCAATCTCTGTGTCTTCACATAGAATGGGAAAGAGGTCCCACTGTTCCGCTGAAGAGGAGATATTCTCTAATACTGAAGAACAAAGTTTGGATTATGTCTCACAGCTCTCTATGATCCATAGGCCTGTGTTACAAATGTAAGAGAACTATATGTTATGTGGATATTAAACAACTGGTGCAGAAGTGTGTGTTGAACTGTATGTTATATACTGAGCTTCAAGAATATAACCACAGTGTACCCTGCTGGAAAGAGCAGAAATGTGTATAAACTATATACCTGTGCAGATGTGTTTTTTAATGGTAGAAGTTGGAACATACAGAGTTAACTTGCAAAACTTCAAGAAAATAAGTTGAAATTGTTTATGGCTGTGCTATAAAAGTTAGTTAATGCAAAGAGACAAGATGTCTAGAGCTAGAGGGGTTTCTATTGTCTTGAAACAGAAATAATTACTAGGTTTAAAATGTAAAAGTGTTTAACTGCTTTACGACTTCCAGTTCTAGGCAAACTTCTGAGAGCTAAGTATTTTTCACAGAGAAATGTTAAATTCTGCTGTTATATGTTTAGCCTGGGAACTGGAGGCAAGTGACAAATAGTGATGTCATTCAGCAGACTCAGCAGTAATATTTTGTTATTAATTTGGGAATTCTCTCAAAGATTTGACATTTTGTATTTGCCTTTGGAGCTGGAAACATCCTCTCATCAGCACTTGCCTTGCTAATAGTAAGTACTAGATTGCAGTAATCTCTCTTAAATGTAGGAATATAGTAAGATTAGTTTAGATGTTTTCTGTATTTATTTGAGACTGTCCTGCAATGCTGTTTTAAAATATTTCATGTGATTCTGAACTCTGTAGTCACTGTATTGAGTTATTGATTATTGTCTTGTTCTTTTATTATTTATTATTAAATATATTTAAACCTTTTAATTGTGGCTGGTTTGTTTAGAGATATTTAAGCTCTTAGAGTACTCACATATGTAGTTGATGATACTGTGTGGGCCAGTCCAATAGCCTTAGTATTGGTCACACTTACCATTTGGATAATAGTAACATTACATAGTAGGATTGCACATCCTTTCGTAAGGGCCTTATAGTAGCTAATAAGTAAGGGTGGCTGGGTGGCAGATGGTATTACCTTATAGTCTTGGAAGAAGGGGGCATAGCTAATAAACCTGTGTCAACCTTTCCCAGGTGTGTGTGTGTGTGTGTGTGTGTGTGTGTGTGTGTGTGTGTGTGTGTGTGTGTGTCAGCTACTTGGGTAGGGACACAAAACACTGGTTGGACAGAGAGGATGCTTAAGGTCTTAGCTTGGCCACTTGGCTGAGATCTTAACCCTACTGCTGTGCCAGTGGGGAGTCTTATTAGGGATCTGGAATAAGAGGGCGAAACCAGCTCCAGACTGACTGTGAGCTCTTTGTGCTCTTAAGGGAAATTGTACTTTACTTTGTGTGTACTAGTAATCCTCCCAATGTGTATGTCCCTAACTGGTGCTAGTGGTGAGGATTGAGCCTCCTTGATTACTGGGCCAGTGCAGAGGCATCACATATTAATTGGTGGCAGTGGTGGGATAGACACATCACATATTAATTGGTTTATAGTGATGAGATAGCCATATCACATATTAATTGGCTTGTAGTGGTGTGGATATTGAATTCATGTAGCCTGTGTACAGTGGTCACTAAAGGTGTTTGTACTCTCAATCAGTCATGCAGTGAACATTCAGAGTTCATATCACAATTGTTTTATTTATTTATTTTGTTAACTTAGTCAGGAGGAGTAGGCAAGCATGTCATCAGAGGAGTATGGCAAGCTGACAAAGGAGCAAGTTTGCTGAGACTAGACCCAGGTCTCCCTCCTTCTCCCTCCATTGTAATTTAGTCTGTCACTGTCAATATCTCAGACTTTACCTGGGGTCAATTTCCAAGGTGATTAGAGTTCAAGATATTTGGGATACTCATTTCAGGAAAAAACACATAAACCTCAAATAGATGTTAGCCCTGAAAATGCAGTATGAAATGCAATTAACCATTTCTGGACTCCAGGACCACTGTTAGAAATAACAGGCAATATCACAATGATGGGAAACATAATCAAAGAGGAGATAACCAGGTCATAACCCATAAGCTGTGATTGCCAGGTACCTGGAAATTCAGCTCATTATCTCCCTTTAGGCAACCTACATTCTGTCAGACCAAAAAACAATTGCAGATTCAATTAGCAGATGAAGGAAAGACCGCCTTTTTTCCATGGATGAGAATGTTCCTTCATTTCTTCTTCCTTTTCCATGTTTAGCAGAGTCTTACTGAAATTAAAGAAGGACTTTAGAAAGATACTCTTGGTAACTCCATCTTGGCACAGACAAAACTTATTCTTGCTTCTCCTGTACTTAGTCATGGGCAGTTAACAAAATCTTTCTCACAATGTGGGGTCTGCTAACACAGGACAAGGGGTCTCTCATCCACCCCAGTATTCTGAATCTATAAATACTTGTAAGAAACTCTTACAGGCACCTTTTTCAGAGAATGTGCAGCAGGTATTAAAGGGGACTAGAACATAGAACATCTGCTACTAGGGATTTTTTCTTGGTCAAATAGAATAGATTTTCTATTTGGTGCCATAGCAGAGACCTAGACC
This sequence comes from Protopterus annectens, assembly GCF_019279795.1. Classification (NCBI taxonomy): domain Eukaryota; kingdom Metazoa; phylum Chordata; order Ceratodontiformes; family Protopteridae; genus Protopterus; species Protopterus annectens. The sequence goes on along the minus strand of NC_056743.1, from coordinate 659,342,320 downwards.
CAACCCTGGTTGGGACTCCAGCAGTTCTTCAGTACTTGTGTGAATTGTTCAAATCAGGCTTGTCTTACATTTCTGTCAAAGTACATCTTTTGGCCATTTTTGCTTGTATGCTTTTGGAGCCCTGATTCTTCATTGTTAATTGTTAAATAGTTCTTGAAAGGGAATTTGCTTATTAGACCATTTAGGAATAGGCGGCCCTATCCTAGGCTCTTATTTTTTTATTAGAGGAATTGAATCAATCTCCATTTGAACTCACAGGTAAGATCAGCCCTAAAGTTTCTTACTTGGAAGGCAGTTTTCCTTTTTGCTCTGTCTTTGGCTAAATGAGTGTCTGAGCTGCAAACCCCAATATCCTCCCAGCCCTTTTTTGTTTTTCTTAAGACCAGTCAAACCTTCCTTTATGCCTAAGGTTGTTTCTGAATTTATTTTGAATCACTCTATTCATCTCCCTGTATTACTTCATGAACCTAAGAACATGGTAGATAACTTTACATTCGCTGGATGTCCACAGACATTGCAGATACTACCTGGACAAGACAAAATATTTAAGAAAGTCAGACCAATTCATTTCCTTTGAAGGTAAGAAAAAAGGGCAACCAGTTTCAAGCAAACTATATCTAGTTGATTATTGTAGGCTATTTAGTTCTGCTAATCTCGCACTGAAAAAATATCCCTCAGAATTTTATGGCACACTCCATTAGAGCTGTGGCTACTTCCAGGGCCTTTTGAAAAATGGGTGGACTCTAGAGCTATTCTAGTAACAGCAACTTCGTCATCTGTACTCACTTTTACTAAAGAGAATAAAATTAACTCCTTTTCTAGATCCAGAACATAATTTGATAGATCTTTTAACCTGGGTCTTCTGGACTCTAATCCCACTTCCTCCACCCTTTCTGTAAAGTTGTGGCAATCGTCCCTATAGCTTTATGCTACTGAGACAGTACTCTAATGATAAACATTCTGCAGTTGTATAAGTAAACTTATAATAGCATTACATGTCCATATAGATCACTGTTGCTGTAGTGATACATTTCCTCCCCTTCCCCTTTATTTTCTTTTCTGTTTACCCATGGCCAAGGTAGGGTCCCAGTCACCATTGTCACCTTTTGTCTGCCATGTGCATTTTATTAGACATTTCTGGACATGACATATATTTTAATCACAAATTCCTTTCTGAAATTTGGTGATCATGCATCCTATTTTTATCAGCATGCTCTCGTAATTAAGCAGATGTACAGTATGCAGGGAAAGCACCCAAAAGCTTTGTGTGCTGGCTGGATGCCTGATATCCTTGGCAAGATATATGCAATATAACTGTATACTACTTCATCTGTGATCTGTTTGAATACCTGCTGTTATGGTATGTTTACTTACACAACTGTACTTTTTCTCTAAAAAGAGGTGGATTTGTCTCTGCAGGTGAAAGAGAAGCAAGTACCTCATGTAGAAGAGTTTAATCATCTTAGGGTCTTGGTCCTAAGCAAGCATAATGACTAGCAGGAGATTGACCAATGCTGGGTATAGCCATGTCAGTACTGAAGATATTGTAGTGGACTGTGGTGGTCAGTCTTAGGGTGAAGATCTTAGTTTATCAGTAAATCTATGTCCCCGTCCTCACCTGTGGTTATTAACATTAGGTAGAGACTGAAACAATGAGCTCACTCATACAAGCACTGGAAATGAAGTTCCCCTCACCAGGCTGCTGGGCTCATTGTCTTTGTAAGAGGGAGAAGAAATCTTGGAGGATCTTGCAGAAGAGACGTTGCCTGTCAGAACTTTGGAGACACAGTTGGCATGGTTTGGATGCCTCATGATGATGCCCCCTGAGTATGTATCCTGAGGGGTAGTTCCAGGCACAGCCCACTATGGGAGAATTCAAGGCAGTTCCAAGACAAGCCAGATGGATTATATCTCTCAGCCCCACATGGAATGCCTAGACATCCCCAAGGACAAGCTACAGACTATTGCTGAGGATAAGAAAGTCTGGTTTTACCTGTGCATCTTGCTAGGACCATAAGCCATACAAGGATACGTGATTTAAAAAAGAAATGGAGGGATGGCTGGATGGATGGATCCTTGAAACACTGTTTGTACCAACTGGCTGTGAGATCAGACTTGAAATTGCATGTTTAATGGGAGGAAGATAAGGTCAATCAGAGCTGGAGGAAGGAGACCCAACAAGTAAATTTTCCTTTTGTTAAAGATGCTTTATAACCTTGTTTCTATCCAAAATTATGACTTATAACTCGCATCACAGCACATCGGGAAACTAACATTCATCAATTGTCATATATACTCATTTTGTAAATTACAATTATAAAATATATGTTTAAATTGGAATTCTGTTTGTCTCTGTAGCACAATATATACCACCTCATAACTTAAATCATTGAACTTGTAGCTTTAGTGTGTCTCTACTGCAGAGCATATCTACCACGCCATATAATGTTATGTCATGAATTAACAGCTTTAGTGCATCTCTGCTGCACACTATATACCACCTCATAATGAATGGTCATGAATTAAAAGCTTTAGTGTGTCTCTACTGCGCACCTCATAACTTATGGCCAAGGATTAGCAGCTTTTGTGTATCTGTACAGCATAGTATATACCACCTCATAACAAATCACAATGTCACTTAGTGATCATTTTTTCAGAAGGTACTGACAAATATAAACATTGCAAGGCAGCACTTTTTTCTGTGAGTTGAGTCTCACTAACATTTTCTCTGTTAAGTATTAGCTCACTGGTTTCAGATATTTAAAAAAAAATAGAAAAAGTACACAGCAGATGACTAGAGGATGCAAATGTAAGGCCCTGGTGAAAATGTAGAAGAAAGACTATAAAGATGTTTGTAAAGTTCAATATGAAAACACATACCTTCATTGAAGTCTTGGTTTGAACAACGTATTGAAAAATATAGCCTGGACATAATGGCTATTCCTGCAGCCATGAAAAAATAGGTAGATACTATAGTCCATAAGCAGACGTTTCTCTGCTTTGATTCGCTAAATGTCATTTCTCCTTCTTTCTCCATTTTACAGCATATCTCAAGTTTTGATATTGTTTTGCACAACAAAATATTAAATGTGATATTTCTTAGAAAATTTAGCAATTTTATTACTTCCTTATTTATTGTCACTGCTAATATTCTTATACTTCGTCTGTGACTGACTCTGTGTCAGTTATGCCAGTTAGAAAGCTAAAGAAAGTCACAAATGACATCAACAAAAAGGACGGAAGGAAACGACGACTACCTACACACCTGATCTGATGTTATCTCTTCTACACTGTTAAAAAGATAATCACAAAACTCTGATATGCATCCAGCAGTATGGGTCTGTAGACAATGTGGACATTTTTTCTGTATATGCAAATTTCTTTAAGATAGCAGATAGGCCAATGACCTGCAATTTGTTAAATAATGTTTTGATACTGGTCAGCAAAATGCTCTTGCTTTGCTGGCCTTTGCTCCATATTGACTAAAATAATATGTTGATGTGAGATGGTGTCAGAGCTCTCAGTCTCTTACCTCCAAAATCAGAAACAAATCCAGAAATAATCATGAACAGTCAAGGAAATTCATAGTATCATAGGATCATAGGAGTTATAAGGCAACCGAGCCTCAAGGTAATTTCTGCTTTGCCAGTACTCACCGTTACACATTGCCTGTCATCTCAAGGAGTTCCAGGCCAGCCATACAAGGGGTGAGTTTATGGAAACTTACTGAGTTGTCCTTCTCCTTTTTAAAGGCAGACTGTATATACCAACGCTTAACTTGGAGAAGGAATTTGTTCCACAGAAGGGGTAATTGCTGTGTGACACATCTATCCCTCCTCTTCATCTTAATTGTTTGTTGGAATGCATTTACAACTCTAGCCTTAATGTCAGCTGGACTGCTTGATTTATTGAGGTATAAGAGTTCTTGGGCTACTGAGTCCTTTATAACCCTGTAAGTAAGACAAAGGCATCTATATTTAACCAACTATAGTGATAAAGCCCCTGCTCTTTGTAGTATAGATCTTTTAGGTCATTTATCTTTTTAGTTAGACACCTATGGGAGTCTTTCCAATTGCTTGGTATGCTTAGTAAGGTACATCCCAAAGGAGGGCACTGTATTCAATGATGGGTCTAATCAAAGCAGAGTACAAAAGGGTGAGGATTTGTTTTAATCTGGATGAAATGCCTTTTGTTATGAGCTGTGGAACGTAAATGGCTTTCCAAATGACCATTGCAACATGATGGTTAAAAGTAAGGAAGGCTTCCAACCATGTATTTAGGCCTGTGATGACCTTTTCATTTTGAAGTGGCATGTCGTTTTTACTATAAGCATGAGCTAAAGATTGCTTACCAAATGCTACAATGGTATTGGACACAGAGCCATTTTCACTACACAAGCCAGCTATTGACTACAGTAAGCCCTTGCTGTAGGTCATGTATGTTAGCACAGAACGTAACAACAACTCATAGTTTATAATGATACACAATCTATGTTCGACAAAGATCCTTATTTGGTAGGTAAGCTCTGAGAAGCAGATACTGAACAGCATATGTATCAGTGCAGATCCTTGCAGACTGTACTGGTCACTCTCATGCTTTCACAGGATGTACCCCCTTCCCTTAGTGTGTGTGAACCCTGCCTCTAAGCCAGTTGGCTATCCAACTAACCACATATGGATCAGTTTGGAGCTCCTTCAACTCACTTATTATATTTAACTGTGGTGTGGTATTGAATGTCTTCTTAAGGTCAAGGTACAGTTTGTGGACAGCTTGTCCACAGTCTATAGCTTGAGTAACCAAGAAATGTACAAGGTTTATTAGACATGATCTGCTGTTGACAAAGCCAAACTGTTGGGGATTGAGTCCGATAAGATTTTTGATGTCATAGTTAATTAGGTTAGTTATAATATGTCCCATGGCTTTACTTATACTAGTCATTGGGCTCTAAGATGTGTACTTCCTGTGGTATGTGGTAAGAGCACATTTGTAGAATGGCATCAATACAGATGTATTCTACTCCCATGGGACAACAACATTTGGTGTGCTCCGGATGTTGCGATATTTTCCATGGCTTTACTTACAAGAGTCATTAGGCTGAAGGCTTTGTACTTTTTGTGTTGAGTGGTAGGGCCACAACTGTGTTCTATTCCCATGGGACAACACCATTTGGTATGCTCTGTATCAAGAGGTTGAGGAGTGGGTCCACTAATGCTTGCTTAGTGGTAATAGACAACCAGGTATGTTGTCAGACCACATGCATAATGTTTTCTTTGTGTTGGGCAGTACCTTCATTACATGCTGTTTCATGATGGGTTGGTGGCTTAGTTCCATCAGGGATAAGTGGGTTTGGAATATATATCTCTGGGCTGAAGTTGGCACTGAATTTATTAGCAGGTAAGTTGACAACTACTAAAAACACACAACAGAAACAGTTTTAACTGAAACTGTATTAATGTAATAAAATGGTAAAAATTAAAATCACAGGAGGAACACTTAGATTAACTAGAAGGAGGTAAAATCTGATACTCTGACAGCCAGGTGATTGTTCACCCCACAAAGCTAGTCACTTTATTTATTTATTTGTTTTTTATTTGCTAAATGGGTAGGCTGTCTAGTCCAAAGAACTTTTTCATAATGACCCAGAAAGGGAAATAATGGAGAACATACAACAATGTTTCATGACAGGTAATTTACACACACATTTTCAATTATGTACACTGTAGTACAATATGCGCAATTTCAATTGGCATAGACGTACTCATTAGTAGAGTTAGAATGTAAATTCAAAGCAGGCTTGTGTTGGCATTTCAGATAATAATGGTTCAGCTAGTGCCTCTGACGCATTTGCAAGTGACTTCTTCCTTGAGGTGCATCTGTAATGTCTTTAAAAGTCCTGGAGGGACTCTTTGTGGTTAATTTCAAGTTGGAGCTTGTTCCACAGTGCTGCATCTATTCTAGAAAATGCCCATTTCCAAATTACAGGCTTGAAAGGAAGTCTGATTGGCATGATTGTACTGCCTTGGGTGTTTCCTAGGGTATAGCCTGGTTCCCTATGTGGATATTTTCCTCTCAATGGGGGACAATAGCTTAGTTTTAATTAGCTTAGAAGTAGGGCTACTCCTTCAATTGTAAGTAGAACTCCTATGTTTTCTAGAATTTTAGATTGATGAATGCATGTGTTTGCTAGTACTGCAAATCTGCATATTTTATTTACTGTAGCCTGTAGACCATGTGTATTTATGGGCAGACTGGAATGTAAGAAGATGGAGTCCATATAGGTCTGGGAATGTGTCATTCTAATGAAGAATTTCCATTCAAGAGCAAATCGTAAGAAAATGTTTATCCAAAAGCACTTTTGGTAATAGTGAAGGATTCCCTTTTCTCTACTGTTGCGGAACTTTGGAGTAGGTCTATTTAAATTTAGGGGTACAGGGAGGCTTGACTCCTAGAAAAAAAATGATTTCTTAAATGTTTGTTGAAAGTGATTTTGGTTAAACTTTTTTTTGACGGTAGTTCCGTTGATCACAAATTCAATCTACTGACATGAATTTGTAGGTTCATGAGTTAACAGGTGAGTTCCATTCCAGTTTAGACAAAAGAATATTCTTGGTTACAGCTGTTCATGCAATTGGACAGAATAGATTAGATATTTATAACAGAATTTTAATTGTGAGATGGCTTTATTTTATATATATTTATATACAGAGATAGGCAATAGATAGAGAGACAGACAGATATATGCACGCAAATGCCATGATCTAATAAGACTGAAAATCAAACAAGATGGGGGGTACAGGACATTCTGTGGTTCAGATGCCTTTGATTTAAATGTGATAAATCTTTTGGAGTCTGTAGCCTCTTTCCAGAAAATTATTGGTCAGATAATTGAGATTCTGAGTTAAGTTTCTGAATTGTGTTATGTGTCTGGTTAATCAGTGTCTAAGATTTGATTAGATTTCTTTTTGTGAATGCTAGGTGCATGCTGATAACATGCAGGTATTGGTTCACCCTGGGGGTTTGAAGTACATGCCAGTGAAGGGTCTTGTATTACTTGCATTTTTATAAACTGTCATGTCCACGGATGCTACCTACTGGTGGTTATTGTGGGTACTGATCTTCAAGAATTTTGTCAATCTTTTAATATATTTTATGAACTCATTTAGTTGATCAGGGTGGATTCCCATGGGATGAAAATGTAGTCAATAAAATGAAGGAAGCAGGTTATATCCATTTTGAATTAATGTCAAATACAGTTTGTGCTTCCCAACAACCTAGAGTAGTATTGGTGATGCTGGGGCCATGGTTACCTCCCTCCAACCTTAAAGTGGTTTTGCCATTACAGATAAAGTAGTTTATGCCCTACATTTGATTCTTTTTGTCTGTGAATTCTACAGCATTCGTATCAAAGTTAACAATGGCAGTAATAGTGAGTCAGCCGTGTAAAGCACTTCTGTATCACCACTGTGCACTACTGACAAGTGTGGCATATGTGCTGGTGTTGATGCTGCTCATTTTCAATGTGAAGTCTATGGAGTCCAGGATGTATCATGGTGTGGACTCAGCTAGTTTTCTTGATAGGCAAATATTGTCCAAAACAGTACTGGATGTGAATTTCCAGAAGAAAAATGGTATACACTGCAGAAACATTTTTGTGACATTAAGGATAAAAATTTGACTTACTGTAGCAATACATGCATATGATTGCCACAATGTCAGTGTGAGTAATTTCAAATACAAAGTACTGGCATCTGCCCAGCACTACACCTTAAGTGGTGGCGGTGATATTTTGCCTTTAAACACTTAGGAAACTAAAATGATTTTAAAACATAATAAAATAATAATGAAATTGCATGATAGTATATGAAATGAAATGTTAATTCTCAACATGAAGTTTTTTTTATTTTATTTATCAATTTATTTTCCTCATATAATGTCAGTGTGAAAACTGGTATGTTTCCTTGAGCTTTAATTGATTAACTAATGAGAGTTAAACAAGTTGCATTTAAAAGTTGCTGCATTGCATTTTCTAGTTTGGACTCCCATTGATGGCTGACTGCTGAAGTGCTAGGATGGGGAGAATAATGTATTTGTAAGTCATGAAGGCAAAAGAAAGGAAATAACAGTGTATAATAAAGGATCTGAAATTCTTCTTCCTTTGTGCATAAAGTAGTGTGTTGGCAAGTTAGGAAAGAAGGTATGATATGTTCATCGTGTTTTGATGGCACATATAGCCGACATCACAAACAATCTTCCTCAGCGATATAACAATGAATGAGGAAATGAATAAGTTCAATAAACATTTTGTATGGTGTGATGCTAATTGGTGTGAGTTCTAATTTCCAGTTTTTTGCATGTATTTGCCTCCATGGACAAAGGTCAAGTGATATACTTCTCTTTTGGGTCAGGCTGTTTATTCATGCTTCATCAAGCTTTTACCCAAACCTAGTTTCTGGTGTGCTCCTGATATATAGATGTCAGTGTAGGAAATAAAACATATATTTCATGTCTCTTTGGCTGAGGAGTCACCACTGATGCATTAGAATTCAAATATCTCCAACTATGAGAACATCCATGAGGGTGAGTATGACTGTGATTACCTGTGAGAACATCCACAAGAGTGAGTATGACTGTGATTGCCTGTGAGAACATCCACAAGGTTGAGTATGACTGTGATTGGTTTCCATCCGCTCACCATAAAAAAAGCTAGCAGTTAGACATTCCTTCCCTTCCCCTGCATAGCACTGTTATTTCTAGGACACATCATCAGTGGAAAGAGTCAGCCACAAAACTGTGACAAAGATCTAAAAATACTGTTCTTGGAAATTCATGTGACTGATGTCATCCGTGATCATTTAATTTGGCAGTGCTTTTGTCAAAGCATTATAATGTCACGTTCCATTCAGATGCAAATTTAGTGTGGGGCTTGCAGCTGTTCCATTCTAGAAATCATCCCAAAAACAAGAGTGTTTTTCTTCATTTACTTTACTTTACTTCCAGTGGCTTGATACTATCTTTAAATCACTTTCCATGCTATAGGGGCAAAGTGAGATTCAAAATTTAGGAACCAGCTCACTCTGATTTGATGGGCATGCATTTTTTGAAGGAAAATTTAAAACACTTACATTTTCAGGAGCTCCTCTGCCTTAACTATGATGCAAATTTAACATTTATTTTGCCAGCTGAGAAAAATGGAAACAAAACTCAGTTTTGCATCCAACACAAGTGATATTTGAAGATGACTGCTTCAGTGGGGGAATGATGATGATTTTAATAGCAATGCTGATGTTTCTACTGTAGTTTTCCTGCTTAATAATCTCTACAAAGAATCCAATTTGGCTGAGTCCACATTGTAATTGCTGTGACCTTGTTCATTTACTCTTGTATTTCTCCAGTATTATCAGCATTGAAATCAGAGCTTTGGGACTTACCATTTTGGTCGATGCTCGTCCGTGTTTACCAGTTCCTGAGCTCTTTAAATCTTTCAATGCCCTACAAGTAAGAAGAGGCTTAATTTATTGTTGCATATTATATTGTAGTACATATCCTATTGCATGCAAATGGGCCTTACTTCAGATATAATGCGAAATCTTTAGTAGACCTGCATTTTAAATAATGTACTAAGTAGAACTTCCAAAAGTTTGCTTCATGTCATGGTTTGTATTGGATAACATGAATCAAACTGACAGGTTGGGGCTATGGTTATCTAGCGAGACCATTTAGGTTGTCTTCCAGATCTGATCTACTCTTAAAGACATTGTCTGAGGCAATTATTTTCCTTCTAGGCTTGTTCAGCAGTGCTGTGCAGTTAGAGTGACTTAATTATTTAAATCAATGCTATTCTTAGCAGTAGAATATAGCCGACCATTGATTTAGCAATATACTGCCTACCAATGTCTTTTTAACTGTAGACATGGTTTTATTAATTCCAAAACCTTAACATCTGTTCATTTTGCAACCTGCAATTGTATAACTGTGTCTTTTACCCTTTAGGCTTGACACTTTATTTTAGAACCGTAGCAACCTTGACTATTAAACCTGCTACTGGATAGCTAGTGTCATATTTCCACCTAACTGCAGTCAGAATATTATTGTCTACTGTTTTAACAACATAGTCTCGCATTACTATAGGCTTTACTTTTTGCTGATATGTATGTATGTTTTGCTATCCCTAAGGCCTGTCTCTACTGACTATCTTTATGTGTTAAACTGAATATAACAACTGTATTTAGCTGTAGCTGCTGCCTTGGACAATTTCTCCTACCTAGGAATATTATTTTATTTTCATTGCTATATTGAACACAAATACGGTCTCTGACTACTTTAACCAGTGTTGTTTTTGCTTAGCATCTGTAATCCTGTTACCTAACTATTGTTTGCATGCTGAATTGATGTATAAAGTTTATTATATCTTGTGGACCTTCTACTGCACTGCTGTTTCCACCTGTCATTTTTTCCAACATCTCTCCTTCCTATTTATATCTCCCTCAGTTTACACTTCTGTCCCTCTTACTTTCTCTCCTCCTCCCACTCCACTCCTTATAATTCTATCCACTAGCCTGCATTTTACTTTTTCCTGCATTCTCCTTCTTCCTACTTTCCTCTTACCCTCATTTTAACTTATTATTTTTCTCACTCTCCTTTTCAGTTGCTCCCCAGAGTGTTTTCCCCCTTCTTCACTGACCAGACAGGAGATTCTTCCTCTCAAAAGAGAAGACGTTTGTGGACTATCTGCTTGAGCCATATTATTTTCTGGGACCCTATCTCCCTTGCTAAAGAGACTCAGTGTATGTAATCTCTTACATATGTTTTTCTAGCATCTACCTACCCTTGAGCAGCATTCTACCCCGGTGCGTGTGAAAGTAGCCTACCACTGGTCACTGCACAGGCCCCCCCATCCTTTGGTTTCCAGTCTTTCTCCCCATAATTACCTCTATCTAACCTTTATAACCTAACTTTCCTGTGGGACCTCGTCTCCTCTGAGTGCACCTCCCTCCTTCTCCACTAGGTGGCAGCATACTCCTGATACAAGGAACTGCATTGTTCCCCTCTCCCAGCCCCACTTACTTTTTCTGCCTAAAATTGTCTCTGCCCTACACTAAAAATAGCTTCAGACTCTATTGCTCTGCCTGTCAGCATCCTAATTAATAGGTCATTACTCGAATCCTACGTACCTAAACTTTGACACACCACTTTCATTCTTCCTCTCCACAAAGGCGGTAAAAATTGTAATGTCTCCAATTTCTGCCCTATAGCCATCCTCTCCCCTATCTCCAAAATCCTAGAAAAATGTATCCACCGTCAGCTCCTGCCATTCCTTACCAAACACCAACTACTCTCTCCTACCCAACACGGCTTCCGCCCCAGACACAGTACTAACACTGCCCTTCTCTCCTTCTTGCACTCTGTTAATTCAGCACGTGACTCTGGTAATATAGTATCCTCTGTTCTACTTGACTTATCCAAAGCTTTTGATACTATTTCCCATACCCACCTTCTAAATTACCTCTCTAATCTCAACCTATGCCAAAAAACCCTTTCCTGGTTCTCCAGCTACCTTTCAAACAGATCCCAAGCTGTGAAATGGGGCCAAGCCACCTCTACCTTCCTTCCTACCCCTACTGGAGTACCCCAAGGTTCCTTACTAGGCCCCATTACTATTCTTTATCTTTATTAATGACTTCCATAAAGCCATTCCTAACACCAAAATTGTGCAATATGCTGACGATTCCACTTTGATCTGCTGTGCCCCTAACCTAACAGAGCTCCAAGCCCTAACACAAAGTGCCTTCTCAACCACTGAAAACTGGATGCTCCAAAATCATCTGTCTCTAAATGCAAACAAAACTAAGATCCTCCTCTTCTCCCCCTCTAAATCCTCCTCTCTTGATAAAAACTTATTCCAAATTACCAGCCTCAACAACTCCTCTATCGAGATTGTTCCCTCCACCAAACTTCTCGGTGTTACAATTGATGACCAACTAAAATTTAATACTCTACCTACCTCCTTCCCTCCCTACTGTATGGAGCTCCCCTACTCACTAATTTATCATCCACACTTACCTCCAAATTGGAACAATGTTACAACAAAATCTCTAGATTTGCCACAAATGCCAAATCCTCCTCTCATCACTGCACCTCCCTTCACTCTCTAAACTGGTTTGAACTCCCTAATCAACTTGACTTTCTCCAAATCATCACAGCCTACAAATTATTGTTCCATCCTACTAACTGCCCTGCTCTTTCTAATATTCTTCAACCTTATACCCCCCTTAGATCACTTAGATCTTCTCACCAAAACCTGATCACCGTACAAAAACCCAAGTGCCCAGTAGGTCAGCTTCTCTTATCCTTTACCTTAGCTAAAAAATGGAATACCCTGCCCTCCACTCTAAGGACATGTACCAACCTTAATAACTTCAAAACCCAACTTCATTCCTACCTCTATATAAATAGGCATTGCAACTTCACTCTTCAGCCCATACCTCCCAAGCTATCTTCTCCCTTCTCTCCAGGCTAACCTCTTCTCCTTCCTAACCTCTTTTATATATACTTAGCATAGGCAACTAAATAGTAGAATTTTGATTTTTATGATATAAGCCTGTTTTCCTCCTGAACAAATTAGAAATTGCTAGTGTTTATTCTCTTTGTTTGCTACCTGCTATATGTTATACAAACTGTCTTTGAATTTTCATGTAATTAAACTCTTGTTTTTCCTGTTGGAGCTTTTCTCCCTGGGCCTTCACTGAAAATGGGCCCCAAAACCCAGTGGACCTCCCCAGTAATCAAACTGAAATAAATAAATAAATAAATAAATAAATAAATAAATAAATACTAAAGATGATTATGAAGCATGATTAATGTTACTTTTGCAACTTTTTTTTTGGGGGGGGGGGATTGTAAACCATTCAGGTTCTCCATCTGTAAAGGAAATTATGAGTCCTAAAGAGAGACACAAAATGCTTTCTGTGAACCTCATCTTAGGATACAGTCAATAAAGATGTAATGTCCTTTTTTCCTTGGATGTTCACAGGTAGTGTAGGAGACCATCAAGTAGCCTATCTCAATTCCACCAGACTACTGCTTATGTTTAATTGAGTTACCTGCTTAGAGTCACACAGTAAGCAAATGGAAGGTGACTGGAGTAAGGAAGCAACTCATTAACACATCCTAGCTCTAACCCTCTGCTCTTACAGCCAAGACTGTTGCCCTATGTCATAAGGGAAAAATGGAAACTATATATGTAAACACAGAGGTAGAGGTGGCCTGAAGAAACAGGGAGGCAGATGGAGACAGAAGGAGATGATGGAGTGGTGATGATGGAGTGGTGAAAGTAATGAAGGGTAAAGCAAACATTGAGACTGGAGAATTGTCTGCCTTATTCTGAGGAAATGTTTCAAAGATTCCTATTTGATGAAGATGAGTCAGCAAATGATAGCTGTATAATTACAACCCTCCAGTCGGGAGGATTGCAGGATGATTTTCTTATTAGAAATGGTAAGGTAGAGTGAGCCAGAAAATAAAGGAGGAAAGTAAAGAAAATGAAAACTGGAAGTATGTGGTAAGGAGTCAAGGTAAAAAAAGGCAAAGAAATGGACATGTATCAAGTGTAGGACAATTTAATAGCTCCCTCGGGTGGAAAAGCACATGAGGCAAGAACATTTATTCTTATTAACAAACAGACATTTTGTGACCTTATATCTTCTTTTCTTGGAGAATATGAAAACAAAAGAAAGGCTGTAATCCATGGAATCTTTATGTGATAAAAGCATTTAACAGGGAAACTAAAAGAAAATTCATGTACAATTTCGAACAGAGATAGAAAGAAAAACTTTGAAAGGACATTTCAAAGTTTTATGTAAAGGGGGTTTATGGACTGGTGACTGAGACTGTAAGACTGTTTTAAAAGTAGAAAGAAAAAAATATATGTATACCAAGCATGATAGATTTGGGGGGGATATTGGTGCTTTAAAATATTGGGGATGACCCAAAACATTTTTTTTGTGGAAATGAAGGACATTTGATAAGTAACTGTGACAAAAGAAAATGTTATATTTATGGAAAAGTGGGACATGACACAAAAAATGTGAACTGAAATGTTATAAATGTCACAAAATTTGACATTTATGGGTGGATTGTAAAAATGAAAATAAGAGTAAGGAAAAAGAAAGAGAAGAAAATGAAAAAAGAAGAAATTTTAGAAGTAGTGGAAATAGAAGAGAAATTAGAGTAGAAAAAAATAATAAAGAGGACATAGAATGTTCTGAAATAAGTGATGAAGACATAAACTGGGACATAGTAAAAGGGAAAAGGTATTCTATTGGTAAAAGGATAAAAGACAAAACAAATTAAAGGGATAAGTACAAAATAAAACAAGAAAGAAAATGGATGAAAAGGAATATACACAGCTAATGACTGGGACACCTTAACCATTATACCAAGTGTACAGTGTTTGATTCTCACCTTGGGGAAGGAAATTAGCTAGGCTTATAATTGCCTATTAAGTAAGCTAACCTAATAATTAGATATGAACTTATGAAAAAATGAATTTAAGGAAAGGGAAATGAGACTTTGAGTGCTTTATATAAATTTGAATAGTATTAAGAATATAGTAAGAAGAACAGGAATTTTGGAGTAGTGTAATACATGTAGATGTAATTGTATTAGAAGACACAAGATTTTTAACAAATGAAGAAAGATTACAGAGAAACTATTGGAAGTTAAGATAATCTGGAATTTTGGAAATGAGAGATGTTTTGGAATAGCCATATTCTGTAAAAATGCAGCAAAGATATTAGATGTAACTTTAGCAAAAATGGGAAGATTAACTATTGCAGATTTAAAATGGAAAGAGCAAGTATATAGAATTATAACATTACAAGCTTATACTAATTGTAAAGTACAGGAAAGCTTATTTCATCAGATTTTAAGCTATGTAGTGATAAATATGAATATTATAATAACAGGAAACTTTAACTGTGATTTAAGAGGCAAGTGTAAAAAGAAAGAAAATTATATAAGAATAATATTAGAAGTTATAAAATGTGGGCAGTTAAGAAGTTGAGACAAATATGCATGTACTTACAAAAGGGCTACATATAGAACTGAAATAGATTATTTTATACTATCAGAAGGTTTAGTTATAGGAAAAGTGGAGGTTTTTTGATCATCTTGCAATATGGCTAAGGGATAAAGGAAAATAAGGAATATATAAAAATAGGCAAAAGAATAAAAAGATAAATGAGAAAGCATAGAATGAAGAAGGAATAGATTAGTAATAGAGTTAAGGAAAAATCATATCACTATGACAACATTTTATAAAAATTAGTCTGAATGGCAGATGATGTTTAAGGAAAAATATAAATAATGTGTTTTAAAGTGGCAATATGGTGTGAGAAAAGTAGAGAAAAATGTAAAATAGTGTATAACAATGCCTTGAAAGATTTAGAACATAATGATAGAAAGTATGTTAACAAAGACAAATAATTATATGAAAGAAATCAAGAGAAAATACAAGAACTGATATATAAGCAAATATATTTTTACAAGGAAAAAAGAGAAGTATTGCATTACTTGAAGGCAGATGGTAGTATAATGAAAGAAATAAAAAATGTTAAAGGAGAAATAGAAAGAAATTAGGACAATATTATGAATAGTGTAGTACAATATGTACAAGAATTGTTTAAAGAAAAAAGAAGGTAGTGAAAAAACTTGGAAAGTAAAAAAGTTCTGATGAAGTTGTTTAGACAAAAGCAGAGATTAAAGAGCTCAGTACACTAATTTCTGGTCATTTCTCTTTGCTGTGAAGTGGTTTCATTTATTTATTTGTTCGGTTTGTTTAACCACTGTCAATTTGGTGTTTTTTTTTTTTTTTATTAAGTAAAAAAGTTAACAGAAAAAGAGAATAAAGAACTGGAAAAGGGGATTTCTTTAAATGAGCTAGATAAGGTATTAAGACAAGTAAACACAGATTTGACTGCAAGACCAGATGGAATAGGGTATGACATGTATAAAAATTTAAGGTATTGTCAATATTGTCAAAGAAATATTTTTAAAGATTTTGAATGAATGGTTAAATGAAGGTTTTATGTATAAAGAATTATGCAGTGGAACACTTAAATACACATGGAAGAAGGAAGCAGGAAGACAATTTAAAAAGAGACCAATAGCATTGAATAATAATGATTGTAAGATTTTTATGAAAATAATACAAAAGAGATTTGAAACTCGAATGGAAAATATTATGGAAGATGCATAATATAGATTCATAGATTCATAGATTCATAGATAAGTACTAAGCTAACTGCCCTTGCGGGCCATTGTAAGCTTAGCCAATTATCCCTTGTGAGACTCAAACCCTGCACCTTGTGTTTGTAAGGCAAACACCTTAACCATTAGGCCACCCTCCCAACCCATAATGTAAAGGAGAAGGGTTTTCAAGAATTATTAATGATAGAGAAATTGTGAATAATATTATAACAAGAAAATAAGTGAAAATCATGATAGGAGACCTTAAAAAGGCATTTGACACAATTGGACATGAAATCTTTCAGGTAATAATGAAAGCATATAAGCAAAAAATTTAGGAAATTATTTACATCGGTGCATAGTAATAATAAAGTAAAAATGCATACAAATGGCTGGTTAAGCCGATAGATACATAAGAAGAGTGGTGTAAGACACAAAAGTACAGTGAGTTGTACACTCTTTCTATTAGTTATGAATGTGATAGTATGTGAATTGAATAACAAAATGAAGGACATGGGGTATATAACACCTGAAATGTTAACAATTCCAGCTCTGTTAACATATGCAAATGACATTATAATAATTGTAAAAAAAACAAAATTTGAATAAAATAAGTAATAATTTGCAGTGGCAGCTGGTGACTTCAAATCAAAGGGGGGTTGCAGGAGAGAGATGAATGGCTGGGACCAATTGGAGGGGTGTGTCCAATTAGACAGGGGTGGGGCTATGCTCAACACCACAAAACTGGGACTTAAAATATGCTGCCCTGGGTGCCAAACCATCATTATGAGAGTCCAATCAAGACAAAATGAAATGGAGAAGAAAAAAATATTTCAATGCATTGGCTACATGACAGCTTACTTAATATCTAGATGGAAACAAAAAGGTTGTGAGGCATGAAAAATAAATTACTTTTTAAATACATTATTGGAATGCCAGTCAAAATCAAGTATTAAAAAAGAAGCAGCGCTCAACTCAATCCACTTCTCCTTGCACTGCAGTTCTAATTGTAATTTATATACAGCTTTATAAAATACCAAGTAACATGCTGAAATTAGCAATCACTGCAATACCGATTACCCCCACTTGTAAAAAATGTTTCTTATCCAAAAAAGACCTGCTACCTGACAACTATCTACTTGTTTCATGGGGAAACATGACCAAAGTAAAAAATGAATAGCACACAACAAGCAAGCTCAAGATTAATTACTTAAAGGATCATTGCACAGATTAAGGACCACACATGATAGATTGGTATTACATGTAAGGTCTGCAAAAATGACTGCAAGTCTCCAGCAAATGCAATGTGCTTCTAAAAATATTGTAATCCTGTCCTTTATTACAAATACTGTCATATGCATTTCAATACTCAAGGCTTATATGTTATCAAATTATGTAAATATTCTCTGCATGGCAACGACAAAAATGCTTTCAATGCTGATAATTCTTTAACAGTATGCTTATTAAAGCTTACTTGCATCTTACAATCTCAAACAAGCATACCTGATGGTCATTAAAGCATTGCTACTTAAACACAGAGCAACAGGCACTGCAACAACATGCATTTTCTGAATAAGAAGAAGCATAAATCAACAGTATATAAATATGACAGAAAACCAGAACATTCTGCAAAATCGAGAACAGATGAAAAGCCACTGTAGTGCTTGTGTCTACCTTGGATGGGGGGATACTTTACACACTTATACTGCATAACTGCTCTTTGCCTTGCTTGGACACATCCAGAGTCACTACATGGGGGAGTGGGGTACAACAAGTAGTATGTCACAATGTAAAATCTCTCTGGCTGATGGTGATGGCCCTGACACATTTGTCATACCTCTCAACCTCAGAGCAAGAAATTTGGAAAAAGCCATAAATAGAAATGGGACAAAGGCTACAAAAATTAAGAACAATTTTAAATATTGCTGTTATAAACTTAGAAAGATGATAGTAGGTCTTGCATTAGTATGAAGTATAAAACTCAAATGTCTGTCATTAATTTTACCTTCAATATTTAATGATTTGGCAATAATTTGCCAGAAAACCACAATTTTATGAAAAATAGACCAACAATGTGATGCAAAAATATAAAATAGCCACACAATACAGCTGAGAACCTGTCAAAAAAGGGACACTTTAATATTAGTACTGTTAAGTTGAGCAGCTGACAAAATAAGATAATTTACATGCATTTCTAAAATAAAAGTAATCTAACTCTGATCATTGCAATTATTTAATTGTAAACCCTCCAGTTTCTTCTAAAAGTGCCATTTTTGCAGAGAGATTATTTGGGGGAGAGCAACACTTGGAGCCAAAATCTGGGACAGTTGAGAGGTTTAGATATACCTAATTCTTCTAAGTGATTTATTTGCACATACCTCTCAACCTCTTAATGCAGGAAATCTGGACAAGGCCAAATATATTGGGGGAACAAACAAACAGTACTAAAATTGTTCTTGTATAAACTCAGTAGATAGAATAATAGGTCTTGTTTTAGCATGCATTTTTCTCAAAGGTATGAAGTCTGAAACTCAGTGTCTGTCATTAAGTGACTTCATTCCGAAATGATTTGCCAGAAAAACACAATTTTTTATAAGGAACAAACCAAAAATAAGAAGCAAAAATCTATTAATTCTGCGAAAATCTGGACAGCTGAGAGGTACAGTTGAGCCAGGAGAATTGTGCAGCAGAAATCCTACACGACAGACATGGCTCCCTAGGTGTGGGCAATAAGTAGCCCCCCCCCAAAAAAAACAACAAAGATTTAAGAAAAGTGATTGCATCAATCTGGCTTTGTCACTTTCAATAGCATTCAGACTCAATCAGTGAAAAAAATTTTGTAACAAAAAGACTTTGTGCTTCCAGACAGTTGATTTAACTGGTTCCTAATCGAACACATCCAACCAAGAACTGGGAGGGGGCATACCTGAGCTGATCAGATAATCAGTAAACACCTTCCTGATTGTATTAAATTATATTCCTTGTATAATACAGTACAGCTGTTAGAGGGCATTTTAAATTTATTGTTTTGAACATTTTTCCAGTAAACAATGAAACAAAATGCATGCACCAATAATGACAAAACTGCCCAATTCAGGACATTTCCATCATAAAAGTCTACTCAAACTTCTACAATCCACCAGTATCAGTAAATATGTACAATCTCTGCAGAAGTAAAAGTCATCTAAATTCCGCTTTAAAGAGATCTGTAACTAATGAAGAGATTGCTGCTAGCAAACAAACTTTACATTTCATTGTTTCATCTGGAAATGAAGTGCCTGTTGCCCTTGAGGAATACATTGCTTATGTTACATTAAAAAAATGATAAGCTAGTAATATTGCAATATGGAATGGATGGCAAACTGATAACAGGTTCATAATTACTAGGTATCTCTTCCAAAGAGGACATTCTCAGGACTGCAGCATCTACCCCCTTTAAAAGTACAACATAGTACACTATCAGCAATGCATCTAAATACTGTGAGTGTAGAAACCACAGCCTTCTGCATCAAAAGCAAGTATTCAACCTGTTATGCTATTAACAATGCAAACAGACTCAGCATAAGCAGCACTAAACTTCTCTTCCCATGAAGCTTTCAGCTCCTTGTATAATCCACTTGACACTCAACTGTATCTTCCAACTTTGCAGCACAAGAAATCTGGAAAAAAACATTTATTAGGGGAACAAAATCCTAAAAACCAGGGACACATTTTAAACATTGCTTGTATAATCTTGGAAAGTTGCTAGAATAAAATGTGTTACCACTATGTATTTCACTGCCAAGTCTTGAACCCAGGACCCTGTGTACTATAGTCAGAGGAACATACCACTATGCCAAATAAGCTATATTTTTGAAAAATAGGAAGACTGAAATGGCTATCATTTAGTGCATTCAGTTCTCACCATAGTTCTCAACCTGTTAGCACAAAACACCTGGGCAAAGCCAATAATGGGAGATTACAGCCCCCAAAAATAGGGACAGTTTTCAAATACTGATCTTATAAACTTAGAAAATTGCTAGAATAAAAGGTATTATGTTACCATGTATTTTCTGA
Organism: Protopterus annectens; assembly: GCF_019279795.1. Classification (NCBI taxonomy): domain Eukaryota; kingdom Metazoa; phylum Chordata; order Ceratodontiformes; family Protopteridae; genus Protopterus; species Protopterus annectens. The sequence continues at coordinate 659,322,019 of NC_056743.1, read as the reverse complement.
AGAATATGAAGTCTGAAATTCAAATGCCTGTCATTATTTAGTGAATTCATTCCTTCACTGATTACAAAAATCCAGAAAACCACATATTTTATGAGGAACAGAAAAGAACAAAAATATGAGGCAAAAATCTGAACAGTTTTCACAAGTGATGATGGGTAGGGGATTCAGGCTGTTGCTACCTGTACACAAGGTACAGGTTTTGAGCCTGAGTAACTTTAGCCACCAGGTATATTTAACTGGGACATTACACACACACACACACACACACACACACACACACACACACACACACACACACACACACACACACTATATTCCCTTGCAGCAGCTTCTGAATCACACACATACACTATATTCCCTTGCAGCAACCTCTGAACCCAATTCACACACACAATACCTATATATTCCCTTGCAGAGAGAGCGCCAAATACAAATTTCCTTCTTGGAGCCAATCAGTTGCTATCCATCCACATACATGACTGCAGACATTGCAGTCCAATCTCCTTCCAGGTCTATGCAGTTACAAACCGCATAGACTTCTGGGCATCTGTACACTGATTCATTCTCTTCATAATCTGGACTGGTTAAATGGCAGTCCCGATAGGAACTCACCGAGCATGCATGCGCAATTCTGGGACTCACAGTTAATTATTTTACAATTCTGTTTGCTTTCATTTTACAGCTGGGGGGGCTGTAGTCTTGCAGTCCAATAACATGAGCCACCCTGATCATTTGGAAAAATGAATGTCCTGAGATGACACAGATGGCTTTAAATAAAGAGAAAAGTAAAGGTTTTGGTGATGTAGTAAAGATCAAGGATATATATTTTACAGTGAATGAAATGTCTGTGTTAATTATAAAGTTGCAGAAGAAACATGTCAGTAGAATTCAGTGGAAAAAAAACAATAGCAGAAATAAAACAAGCCTGTCTTTTCTGGAGAATATATAAATTATCTTTCAGAAAAAAGACTTATTTGATAAATTCAGTACTGCTGGGAAAAATAGCATACTTAGCAAATATATTTATACTGCCATCAGTATTTGAAAAGGAATTATTGCAGATTTTTTTTCATTTATATGGGGTTCTAGATCAAACCCATTAAGAAGAGTTTTCTATGTCAATAAAGGAAGAGGAGGTTTAGGGTTAATGATCTAAGTGGTATATGCTACTTCATTACATTTTTACAAAATGTTAAAGTGGATAAATGAAAAAGATCAGAGATTAGTATAGAAAAACTGTATAAATAAAAGTAAGATACATTTTGGGAAAAGGTAAAAAAGAGTGAAAGAGAAAAATAATGTATAAAGGAGGAAATAAAGCATCATGAAGAAAAAATAGTTTTGTGGAAAATAAAACAAATGATATAGAAAATGATAGAAAAGTATAGTATAAGAATGTAATGATAAAACATTACCATGTAAAACCATAGGAAAATCTAACAGATGAAAGAAATAAAGCTACAAAAATAAGAAGCAAATGGTGTAATCAGAAAGCAGAATATCAAGATTTTTGTGGAGAATGGTAATAGATAAATTGCCAGTAAATGGAAATATGTCATATAAGAAGAAAAGTGATAGAATATGTTTACATTGTCAAGAAGAAATTATGGAACGTGATTTTTATATGTAAAAGAGTAAAAAAGTTATGGGGAAAACTATGTAAAGAAGATTTTTTGAAGATATAAAAGGAGTAGATGGAATAAACATGGATATGATTAAATATGAATATTATAAAAATAGAAGTAACAAATAAGCTAAAAATAGATAAAAAATTATTTTATGTTATATGGAATGAAATAAATGAAATTATGGTTAACGGTAAATGGATTTTAGCAACAATATCAAATAAAATCAGATGGTGTTATGGAAAAGGAACTGGGGTCTAACAGGGATGAAAATGTAGTATTAATGGGTAAACAAATGTGTGTGTGTGTGTCTATATATATATATCTATATATATCTATATATATATATCTATATATATATATACACACTTCTAAATATCTGTAAATATTTTGTAAATAGGAGTTATTTTTGTATATAACTAAAGGACCCCTCCTCTTTTTGAAAGGTGCCATGAGATGTTTTACATCCATCTGAGCTACCGCCAACTTAGGGAGATGGCTCCTTGGTTTAATGTCTCATTTGAAGGATGACACACCTAGGAGTGCAGCACCTTCCTTATGCTGCATCTCATTACCAGCAATCTGTCTACCTGATGTGGCAACAAAACCCACAGCCTTCTGCACTAAAAGCAACTGTGCCACCTGTTGCATACACACGTGTGTGCGCACACACACACACACACACACACACACACACACACACACACACACACACACACACACACACTTTGACTTGTGTCCTTTGATTTAATCAGTGTTCTATCAATTAAATTGCTATTGGCTTCACATTTAATGCCTTTAATTTGTCATTTATTCCTTTATCTGAAATAGTGCTACTTGTCGTAGCAAGGACAAGAGAGGGAGAATGCACAATCAGTCTCTCCCTCTGGTGCTATTGTTACTTATTCAAAGAATTTTAAAAGATTCAAATGATAAGATGTTCCCTTAGCTAACTCAACCTGTTTCATATATAACAAAAGTTGAGTCCCCTGTGCAATTATGATGTTCTCCTTGATTTTGCATAGAATGCTGATCACACTAACTTCTTCACTGATAGAGGTGAGATTCACTCCACTCTTCATATAACCATAAATGACTGAATAACATGATCCTAGAAGTATTACAGACATCCATAGTAATTACTTCTTTTCTCCCTTTTGCCATGTTCATTCACCTTGTTATATGTTTAATAACTGGTATGTTTTTCACCCACTACTCTGACCTCCAGATTGAATTTCTGTATGTAAACTCTTAAATATGTTACCACTTAAAGATAAACCTGTCGGATGGATGGCATCCTGTCAGTATTGTTGCTCTTTTTATCATTGTCTTCCACATAACTGTAATATGCCCCTATTAAAAGTGTCTGGGCAACATATTGGGTCATGGGCAGCATAGTGGGCCAGTCACTAGATTCCTGCCTCACAATTCCATGTGATTCAGTCCTGATTTTGTCACTGTCTGTGTATAGTTGGCATGTTCTTCCCATACCTCTCTGGGTTTTATTTTGGTACGCCAGTGTCTTCCACCTTCCAAAACATGTTGGTTTATTGTTTACATTAAATTGTCCTTCTATTAATATGTCCTGTTTGTGTTTGCCTTTGGCTTTCTGATATGGGACATAGCTGAAAATGGTTCATGTACTATCCCCATTACATGCTTAAAACATTATAAAAATGTTTTTCTAACCTATGAAAGGTTGATATAGCTGTATCTCATGTACAGTACATTTTCTTGTTCCTATCTCTGACAGTTCCATCTCACCTCTTTACCTGCCTCCCTCTAAGGTCTTTGTAACCTTAACTGCCAAACTATTGTACTCTCACATGCATAAGCATGACCTCTTTTGCAAAATTGAATAATGCACTAGTGTTTGTTTGTACATATAGTTTTGCTAAAGAAAACTGAGAAATAGATGTGCCAAACACTGGAACTGGGCCTTTTGACATAAGATGTCTTTTCAGACCTCTCAGGACATTTTGTATTGTTATATTTCCCACTTGCTGCTTCTTTCCAGCCTGCACTGGTTTAACCTTGACTTCTAGGCTTTCTTACTATTTAAATGATTCCATCTTCCCTTATCCTTTGCGTATTACTTCTGTAGTACCCTAAAGTACTCTATTAAGTGCTAAATTTCACACCCATTTTATCTTCCTTTTTAATTTACCTGATGTTAACATATTTTTCTGTGAATATGGAGAGGTCATTTACAGAGCAGATTAACAACGCAATCTTATTAAGAATACTCTAGAAGTTTCTGGATTAAATTTACAAACCAAATCTGTAGAAAACATCTGTTTAGTTTAATGCAAGCAAAATATAATCCATGACTTGGCACTCTTCTTAATTTAAGACTTCCCCAAAAAACTAGAAACTCTTCAATGTCAGTTCAACCCACATTCATATTTTTTGTAAATGTTAATATCTTGCCATAAGGTTGGTCCCTATTGGCCCTTACATGACCCATGATAATGACCTCTTAATATGCAGCAGTAGGACTCCAGAAGTATTTCTAGTTTCATCTCCCTAGAAAGTTGTATTGCTATAGGTAAGAATATTATATTACCTTACCTGCAACTTCCTCTTCCCTTATAACATTAGCTTCATCAGATAACAGGTTACCTCTATAGAGTTTACAGAGGCATATTTACTGCTGTTAGTTTCTGAGTTCTAAATTTAAACATTAGAACCACTCCCTAAAAAGAGCATTGTGGTTTCCAGTCAGCCTTCATTCTGACTACTTCCTCATATACAGAATGCATACACTTAACAGCTGTCTGTCTTTCTCTCTCTCTGTCTGACTTCTTATCTTTTTGTTACACTTAATGTCCTCCACTGCCATTCTGTTTCACTCACTCTTTCTCTGTCTCTGTCTCTGTCTCATTTCATATGTTTGGTTTCATTTTCCTGTTAAAGGCTTACTTTCTAGAAAGGAACCTTGTCCATGAGTCTGTATGTCTGTATGTCTGAGCTTATTACCTGCCTTTATACAAAGTCAGAACATGTGCTCATAGTACTAACCTAGCCTTGCTGTCTATACAGACACTGTATGCTAGACAACTATTTGCATGTAACATAAAGTAATATTCTTGCATTACAGTACAACATTCTGATAGCTGGTTTTTTTTTGGCATTTTTGTAGTTTACAGCTTTGGTAAGAATAGTTTACTTTGGATAAAGTCAGTTTCCAGTCAATTGATGAATACTTGAATAAAGGTCACATAATACTCCATGTAAGTGACCTGGAAGATGCGATGTTACAAGGAGCTAGTGAAACACCACTCCAAACCAGAGATCTCATGAGGTTTTAAAATTTTCAAATATCTGTTCCACTGCATTGCATCTCAGTGTATGTCTCCAATTCCAAATCTTCCAACATGTTGAATGTGTTCACAGCATGGTGAGATATCTCTGGCTACAGTGCAAACTCTTCAGACCAAACGCTGATGTAGTGATAAACCAGAAGCTAGAAAATAAGAGCTGAATAACAGGAAAAAATTCCAACTCCAAGAACGCCAATACTTTATTTCAGCAAAGCTTTCGGATACAATTCCTTCTTCAGTGCAAAATACAATCTATAACATTCTTTCAGTTTTTATAAAACTAGATTCAGATCATGTGAGCACGGCCAACTAATCACATCATCTCTATAATAATTCAATTAACCATTTTAGCTTAAAGGCATATCAATTCCTTAAAAAAACTTCCCTAAAATACTTAAAACATACTCTCAACATACTTTCAACTTAATTTATAAATACATACCAAATTAAGTTGAGAGTATGTTCTGTATCTAGTTTTATAAAAACTGAAAGAATGTTATAGATTGTATTATGCACTGAAGAAGGATTTGTATCCGACTGCTTTACTGTAATAAAGTATTGGCATTCTTGGAGTTGAAATTTTTTCCTGTTACACAGTGCAAAGTTGGCACCACCTCTTCATGGAGAGAGGCAGTAGTATATAACAAACATTCATGGGTACATGTACATTTCTCTGTAACCTTATTTTTATGCTGTGCCTCATGGATGCAGCCAGGTAACATATATGCCATCATGTACACTTTTTAAAAATAACTTATTTGCTTGGTGCAATGAAATGTGCTACAGTTTTTTTTTTTTTTTTTTTATCTGACTTGCTTATCATGGTTTGTGGTTATGTATTTTATTCGGGTTCCTATTAGATGACCGAAGACGCATTCTTTCAAATGCGTTTTGGTCGAACTTGAAAAGGCAAAATGATGAAACGGCATATAAGTGAATTCTTTCCCTGGGAAAGAAATCGCTTGGATGCATCCGTTACTTTGCCATTTTCCTCACTGTAGTGCGATCTCGGAGTTAGTATATTTAAGTGGGGAAGGTGTGGGGGGACAGCCCCCCACTTTATGTTATGTTTTAAGTGTTTTTTTTTTCTTTTTGGAACAGCAATTTTTTCCCTTGGAAAAAATTGCTGTTCTAAGCTTTTGAGACTGTAAGCTTTCACTTACATGGGGTCGATAAATCATCATTCGCTTTTCTAAGCTATGATTTAAAATAGACGCTTTTATTCAATAGCTTTGTTTTTCAGAATGTCTGTTTTTCTGGTTGTTTAAATAGTTTTTTGTTTAAGGCTGTTATTTCACAATTCTTTTCATTATTACTAAGAAAATTTGAGAATATATATTTTCCAGAAATGTGCATGGTCTGGGTTCAGATAGAGAAGTTACATTGGGGCTGTGGGAGATTCTGGAAGCTCTAATACAATTTTAAAACTCTTGGCTTTAACCTGGCTTTGCAACATGCCTATGTGCTAGCTTGCATCTTTTATTGTTTTCCTAGCTGTGACCTCTAAAGTAGTTCCATGCTGATGGCTTTACCATGTTGTATACTACAATACAACCCACTGTTTTTCATGCTGCAGTGTCCATAGCCTCACTACTCTCGCGACACATGTTGCATTTATGATGTTAGCCTCAGTATGTGTGTCATTTTGCATTATATGCAGCACAACACAGACAATGTTATATATGCAGTACAGTTCTGGTTGTATCAGGCTCATTTGCAACATGATTGCATTGTCCACCCTATCAGGGTGCTGCACAAAGATCATTGTGACAGGTATTGTACAACTGGAATGGTATCTAGATTAAGTCTTCTCAATGGCCTGCTACATAGACTGTACTTGTGATGTTGGTGCAGTAGCTGCAAAAAGCAAAGCATCATCTGCACTGTCTAATAATATCTCAATAAGCCTTGCAGATATTGCTGGGGTGTCTGAATGAACTTCACATGTTTAACAGCAGGCACTAACAATGAGGCCAGAAAGTGATTGATGACATTAGTGTTTCGCCGAGTGACAATTTTACACCTCTGGTACACTGATTGTTCCTGTGGCTGGTGCACACAGGTAACTATGAACTTGTTATCCACTAATAAAAGCCAGTGAGGTCCTCTGTCTGCCATACTGTCCCCACTTTAGTAACATATCTATTCTGTAGTGGTTCTGTAAATGCTATACCTACTCAGAATCTTTTATGAAGTTAATGACACATAATCATTCTTTATTTGGCACCTTCTAGAGGCATTTATCTAGACATGGTGCTTCAGTGTTTGCTTGTGTGTTCTTACATCTTCTCTGCACCCAAATCTGTTGCTCTGAGTGACTGTCAACAGCTATTCACACCTTCCTGTTGGGAATATCTGCCTATGTAAGTCAACTATATTCTGCATTACTCCAAACTGCCACCTCAAATTCAACACATTTCTCTATTCACATTTCACTTTTGGCATTGAATTGTGTGGTGCATATATTCATATCTATGCAAAGCAGTGTATTTTATTTGAATCAGCATAACATATTTACAGGTCGATTACAATATCACTCATCAACATTCTCTAGTAGCAGAAAAAGCTGGTGTGTACAGTTAATGATTGACAAAAACATTTTCTAACGTGCGGTACTGCCTTGGATGAATCATATTCCAAAATATATGATTGGCACTGTGTAAGCTGTTTTTAAATGAATAAGATAAATATTAAGAGCAAGGAAGAGACACATAGAAAGAGAAAAGGAAAACAGTCAGAAACAATGGAAAATAATGGCTCTAGAAATATATATATAAATAAAACTTTGAACACTATATTGCATGAACTTCATTTATATTTCCCATATTACAATGTCTCAGAATACAGATAATAGATACATTCATATAAATATAAGGCAAACAAAACATGAAAATATATAGAAATGACAAAATAAATACATAAATTACATAATTTATTATACATGTGATATCAGCGGATATATATATATATATATATATATATATATATATATATATATATATATATATATATATATGTCATTTATCATTTTAACATAAAATATTGATCTTTCACAAAATAAAACTCTATGATAAAGATTATTCAATAATATACCACCCTAAAAATTGAGTGTATTTTATATGTACTCTATGAAATCTCAAAACCTAGAGACAAATAGTAGTTACCCATTTTTGTCAAAATGGATCAGTGCAAACTGTTGGTTTTAATACACAGCACGAAACTGAAATTCTGTTTGAAACATTGCTCCCATTTAAAAGCTTTCAAGCTTCATTGCAGAGATTCCTTCTGCTTATTATGCATCACACAAATTGTTACTTTATTATTTAGTCTTGTTTGGCAGCCTTTTTTCAGTGGTATCTTTGCCAATTTTCTTCATGTTAATTGAAATGCTCATAGGGATATACAATGCAACAGAAGGTTAATGGAATCAAATCCTAGCCTTCAAGACAAAGCCAGCTTGTAGCTTTTTGCTTTAATTGCAGTACTGACAGCCAGACCTGCTGAATGGAGTCTCAGGACACATGGCATACAATATGTTTTATATGTTGATATTATCTGTTTTTTTTTCTCTTTCATAAAATTAACAAATCTAAGGACTAATTGTAATCAGTCATTTATCTCTGCATCAGCCCTTAAAGATAGACAAACTGGGAAGCTGACAGAATTCAGAGAGGGGAGTATTCATGAGCCATGTGACTGTCTGTTTTTACCTGGTTATTTAAATCTTATTTACCTACTGAATCTGCTCACATAGCTGTTAATTGTTAGGTTCCAGGTGGGTTCCCTTAGCTTTTTTTCCCAGCATACCTTGCTGTCTGCAATGTCTAGTTTTGTGTTATATATATCGTTAACAGTTTTGGCTCCTGGGCGGTACTGCCTTCTTTTATTTTAGAAAATGTTTCCCACTTTCTCTTAACTTCATACCACTCCTGCCCGCCTTAGACATTGATGGGATCTCCACTCCGACTTTATCAATGTAGTATTTCCTATACAGTTCTTCACTTTGAGATCATCACATCTGCCTGGGTCCCCATATTGTAATTCCTGGCCTTAATCTATATAATTGATTTCTCTGACTGGAAAAATACTTTGGCCTCTATTATGTATCTGTGTTTGAGTCCATAATGGGACATAATGAGCACTCCACTTATCATCTTTGGCATACAACACAATGTGTGACATTTTTGGTCTGGTGTATAATGCCAGCATTATAATTACAGATTTGGTATCTGACCAGTTATTATATAATGCAGTGTTAGTCTTTTTCAAGTACAACAGTCTGTATCTGTTCCACTGCAGCTTAATATATCACCTGGAAATGAGAGTTAATTTCTTCAGCATCTTTTCATGACAAACTTAACATCGTATAAACTGTTTTACAACTACCTCGACTAATCACTGCAAATGATGCTTCACTTCTCCAGCATTTGCACATTACAGACATAATCTATTATATGCAGTTTTACTGCTGTTTTCAACATTACACCTCATCTTATCATCCAGAAATGAGACTTCACTTGTCCAGCAACTGCTCATTATACACTTAATATTTGCTACTGTACTGTTACCTGGAACACATTTCTTCAGTTCTTCTGCATTTTCAGTAACCAATACATAAAGGTTCTGTCTTAAATTGCTCTTTGAGCAAACAAATATCCAGACTTCTTAGACACCTGGTGTCCAAACTAGCCCAGTGAATAACAGTTTACTAATACTTTATACTGATGTCTGTAACTTGTTTCTCCATTAAATATACCCTGAGGGAAGTAGTGAATACAAAATGACACTACAGCTCTTGGCTTAGTCTGGATGATAAATAATAAATAAAATAAATATACTGACTGCTAAATAGCTTATCTACCAGGCATGTACTAGTCATCTGTTTTGCTATTTTCAAGTTCTGAGGAGTGTTTGCAACAAAAAAGGTTTTACAAAGCAAATACTCCAAAAAAGGTGTGCTCTGCATCTGTGAGAACGCTTTCAACATGATCAGTGTCAGTGGACAGCTCATCCCCTTTGATGAGATCGAATACTGCACCTTGGTAGATGGGCTGAAACCATGTCTGCTTACTAGATGAATCACTGCAGACTGATTTGGTGGCACTCAGAAGTTTCCTGTCAGCAGGATATTGAGCAGAGAAGCGTTTAACACTGTGATGAAAATATATTGGATGCTTATTGCATTTCTCTCTGAAGACAACCTGGGTGTAGATAAAATAAAGTCCACTGGATGGAACCACAAGCTTGTTGTTTTCTAACTTCATTCCATTCTTTAGGAAGGCATGATCAGTTCCATTTGTCCAGTGGAGGTTCCCATTATCTTTTGTAGCTGAATGAGACAAAACAAATGAAACAATATTAGTAAGAAACAAAGGGGAGGGGTGATCACAGTGATAGCAAAGTTATTTATATGTTAAAATAACTGTAAATCTGTAGACATTAGTGAAAGGGATGTCAAGGGTGAACCTTGGTTTGAAACATGATGTAATCCCTAGCAGCTACAGCAGGTAAACTAATGAAGTAGATTCATCCCAGAGTAGGGAACCTAAATTGGTGAAATGTATGACTGAAAAGACGTGCTATGGCAGATTTTACTCTTGAGTCTTAGTCTTCACTTACCATGTTCAGCAGCCGCCAGAGATCAACCATTGACTAAAAGACTGAATGAGATAAACAGAAGGCTATTTATGATGTATGCACATGTAGACTGATATAAGAACAGATGGAATAATAGGCAGACGAAAGGATAAATTATGCTTATATAAATTAGGCAAGTCTGAAGTATGCAGATTTTGGCAGGTGATAATTTATGGATATTTTAATAAGTAACCTGAAACAATTTGCCTAGACAAAGGCTAGTTATGCTCTATTACCCAGAATGCACTTTGGTTCATTATGGAACCCATACATGAGTGCAGGAGAAATGGACAGGAATAAGTAACAAATAATCAAATTCCTTTACAGTCACTGCTCTAAATGCCTATGTGCATGATAAATGCATGTCATGAAGACTGACTGAAACACTGTGTACACACACTTACTCACTTAAGTGAGTAGTCATGGAGGTACAACAAGGGCTGTGCCATTACCTAATAAATGCTGCCAACTTTTAGGTAATTTTGAGTCGAAATATGTGTGCTATGGTAGGTTGTGGGTGGGACAATTTGACCGCTTGGCAAGTAATGTTATGATTACTTAACGATCAGAAAAACAAATGTCCATTGAACTCTATGGAATGTGAAGGGAAGAGACCACATGTCTGCTAAGAAAACTTCCTCAGAATATGCATGTTGTGTAAGGATGGGTGTTTGTCATGTGTTAATTGGGATCAGTAGACTAAAACGGGTATAAAAATGCATTTTTTTAGACTACTTTCACATGTTGCTTCACTATGGCAATCAGGAGGTAATGTGGAAAGTTAACAACTGAAATTCTTGTTTTCTTCACATTTAGCAGTCTCAGAACTGAAGCATTATTCATAAGGGTCAAGTGCAGGAGAGGTAATTGCCTGCTGATGTTGACTGGTACGCAGGTATATAATGGATAAGTACTTTTTCTCAAATATCTTTTTATTTGTTTTTCATAATACCAACACAAAGAGTCGGAACAAAAACTGTTGCTGTTACTGTTTACACAATATGAGCAGATTAATAAAGTTAGACATTTTGGACATTACAATAAAACATACTTCAATTTAGAATCGAGTCTATAGCAGAGGATTACCTTAAAATTGAAATTATGCTTTTGACTCGAATAGTGGTAAGATTTTAAAGTAACATGTTACCTGCACATGCTGGTAGTATAATATGGAATGGTCCTGAAATTCAACACCAACACTGAAACACATAAAAAACTAAACTGCGTATATTGTATATACATAAATACAACAAGCTGTCACCTTGATACAAGCTGTTGCCACTCTTGACTGGTGAATCTATTTAAGATCTTTATTTATCTTTAGCATATATTGCTATTCATGTTAAGATATCAATCAGGATTTTACAATAGTTTCGGTAGTATGCTAGGTTCTTTTGAATTTTTGTGTAAAGTTTCTTAGCCAATATGTGTTTTTTGGCCATGTTTTTATACCCTGTCCACTTAAGTTTGAATCTGTCCAACCAGTTTCTAGCGATATAGGATTTTAGTAGGGCACATAATGTCAATGTGATGTTCTTGTTGAGATTGGAAGGAGTCTTAATGAGCACTGCAATTTATACACATTTTTATGGCTCCAGAATACATGAAGAATGTCTGCTTCTATGTTGGGACAATATGGTGAGTTAGACAGATTAAATCTGTTGAGATGGACAGGTGTATGATATGTATTGTTAAAGATCATGATCTGGGTATAGATTAGTTTCTTAAAGGTGTTTATTTCAAGGTGTTTTCAATGGCTAATTCCTACTGATTTACTGTCAAATTACTACTTTTTACATCCCAGTATTTGGAAAACAGGATTGTATTTTGAAATTTCATTTTAGTTATTAATTTATAAGTGTTTGAGAGCATTTTTTTATATAAGAGCATCTGTCGAATTTGCTGTGCTAATTTGACATCATGCTTATTTACCATGATATCAGTTGCTAGTGTGCTAACTAGGTATATGATTTGATTATTAAGTTGCTATTTATTACTTGCTTTTAATAGGGTCTTGATATTATCCATTCATAGGTTTTGTAACTGGTAAAAATCCCATACCATATGATTCTTTATTAATGGATAATTATCTAAGTTTAACATGGAATTGCCTAGTTTTATCTCAGGATTGTTGTGTATAGGTTGTAGAAGAATGATAGTGTCTTTTAGTTTTAGTGATGTTAGCAATTTCTTGAATATTTCCCCTTTTATTTATTAAAATTGGGTGAATTTTTATTGTCTTAAGAGTTTCTTGGTTTAGGAAGGGAATAGCTCTAGGATTAACTTTAGATGATATTATATTTTAGTGAAATTATTTAATCCATAGTGGATTCCAGTCTTTTCTCGATGGGTCGTAATTTGCTATCTGAATAATGCGACTGGCGCTAATGATTTCATGGTACAACTGGAAGTCAGGGAGGCCTAGACCTCCTCTCTCTTTGGGAACCATTAATTTATGGTAGCTGATTGTGGTGCTTTTTGGATACCAAATTAATTTTGCTAATCAAACTTTTATCTTGCTAAAAAAAAGGTTATTGAGATTTTGATTAATGTGGCATTCAATTGATATAATAATTTAGGGAGTATGTTCATTTTAACGATTGAAGCCTCCAATAAAGTTGATAGTTTAAATTTTTCCCATCTGTTAATATTGCAAATTATATTAGACCAAGTTTAATAGATGTTATTGCTAATCATATCTGATTGTAAATGACCAAAGATTATGCCTAAGTGTTTCAGAGTATATTGATAAGAGACTTAGAGACACAGGTGGACAGTGGTCTCACCTTCGATAACCACATCACCACAACAGTCAGGAAATCCTTCTATTTGGCACACCTCATCACTAAGGGCTTTTCATCCAGAAAAAAGGAGGTCATTGTCCCACTGTACTCATCCCTTATTCGACCCATTATAGAATACAATGCCCCATTTGGTATGTACCTCTCAAGACATCTGCAACATCTGGAAAGGCCGCAGAAATACCTCACTAAAAGAATCACAGGCCTAAAAAAGATGCCCTATACTGACCATCTAAAAAAACTCCAGCTATACTCTGTCACATATCGTCTACTCAGAGGCGATCTCTGCTTAACATACAAGGCCATGTCAAACCCTGAGCTGTTGGACATGCTACACTTAATCCCAATCCCTCAGAGCCACATGCTCCAGGGATCCAAACCTTGTCATCACAATAAACAAAACATGCTGGAGGGATAGGTTCCTGACCCAGAGACTGCCCATACATGTCAAGCAGAGCACCTCTTTGGCCCTCTTCAAAAGGAACCTTGACAATTGGATGGGAGATAGGAAATTCACCCCGGGGATCATGTCAGTCGCCCTGCTAGACAGGGATCCAGGGAAGTAAATAATGTGGGAAGAAATAGCCAGGGAATTGTTATGGCTAGGCTTGTATAGACCCTAGAGCCGATAGCTTAGTACCAACCTATGAACCTGTTCCACTTTGATTCTAGTCTCTGGAAAATAAAATTTCTTATGACCTAGGGGATTTAATGGATATATAATTGACTTGTTAGGATTAATTCCATAATTTGATACTTTGGAAAATTTGTCTATGGACTCCAAGATTTTACCAAGAATCGTATTGGGGAACACAAAATAAATATTAAGGTTGTCGGCAAAAGCTGTGTATTTTATATGGGTTTTTGATATTGAAATAAAATGATGGTATGATCCTTGACTGATTAATAATAGCAGTGCTTTGATATAGAAATTAAACAAGTGTGGTGAGAGTGGGCAGCCCTGTCTGACTATATTAACAAGTAAACATCTAACCTGATAAAAATTGTTAATAGCAAGTGTTGTAGTTGCTTTGTTATTAAGCATTTTAATCATTTTGATATATTCTTGTGGGAACCCGAACTAAAGCCATAAAAAGAAGAGAAAGTTCTGGATGAGTCTGCCAAAGCTTTTGTAGCATCTACTGACAGTGCATATTTAGGGGGATTGTCCTTAGTGCAAAGATGGGATAATGCATCAATGGAAGTGTGTTATCTCAGACCAATGGTAAGTGTGTTATCTCAGACCAATGGCAAGTGTGTTATCCTAGACCAATGGTAAGTGTGTTATCTCAGACCTGTCTCTGACTCATGAAGCCTAGTTGCTCTAGAGATATTCTAGAAGGCATGAATTCTTTGTATCCCATGTGCTAGATTTTTTGAAAGTATTTTCATATCTATGTTTATCAGAGCTATAGGTCTGTAATTGCTAGGGTTAGTGGAATCAGTGTTTGGTTTTGGGATTAATATGGTCTTGTAATTATTGATATAGGTCCAATATTCCAAATTCTATTATATGACTGTATATTTTTAAAAGTATTTGTGAGATTTGCTGTTTGAAGTGTTTATAGAATTCTCCCACATACCCATCAGGACCAGGAGCTTTTCCTTCCCCGGTTTTAGCTTTTCAGTAGCCACTCTGACTTCCTCTACTGTTAGTGGAGTTTTTAGATTGATTGAGTAGCATTAATATGGGGATAATGGATAAGTACTTTTAATTATAAATGTGAGAAGTCAAAGAGACTGCATATATGTTTATCCCTTTATCTTCAGTACTCAGTGCCATTTCTTGTCTTATAACCTGCATATTTAACTGGGCAGTAACACAGTACTTTTGAGTAAAAATAACACATTTCCTTGTTAGCAAGATAGCCTTATGAATGCTGCTTTGAGAGACTATGGCAGCCATTGTCATATTGTTACACTTGTTGGTATCACCGTTCAGCCTGTGGCTCAGAATATGACCCAGATGACTCTGCTGTTTGGGCTGTCAATAAATAAATAAATATCTGGTCTTCTCCTTTGTTAAAAAAAAATATATATATATATATATATATATATATATATATATATATATATGTATGTGTATATATATATATATATATATTCTATATTTTTCTTCTCTGGGCACAGGTTGTAATCAAGGTTAAAAAAAAGAGAAAATTTAAAATATATATGAAAAAAGGGACATTTTCTTACCTACTACTAGATGAGCTGCGGGTTTTGAAGCTGAATTTACAATCTGTGAGTGCTTGAGGAGAGCTTCAGCTGGAAGGAAAATTAACAATATTAGTCATTTTTGTAGTTTTTTATCTTTATTGTTAAATATATTGCAAAAACTTATGTCCTAACAAAATATGCCAAACATAACAACATAAGCATTTTGTGATATCATTTCAAGTATTTATTTCTGGTTCTTATATTTAGACATACATAATACAAGATCTAGGAAGGGAAACATTCAATGCAGTAGAACAGATAACCACAAGCCTTTCCCTAAAAACAGCCTAACCCTTCAGTGTTCACCTTTACCTATCATAATTCTCCCAGTTATTTTATTAACTGCAGTAAGAGAAGACAAGCTTTCTGTTAAAATGAATATTATTTTAAGGTCGCTTGCTTTTATGAAGCAAGTGATGGTTTGATAAATGTTATTTCTTATGCTGGATCATGAAGCTGGCACATGTCTGCCACACAGCTTTCATTGCACTGGTCTTACGTACATGCCAAATTGTAAATACAAGCAGAAAATAGAAGAGTGTAATCAGGTCTCTGATCATAACCAGCTTACTATGCGTTTGAGACATGTATGTAACAATAATAGTTGTATGACTACATTTATCAAAGAAAACCCTGGCTGCTTAATCTCCTAAATTATCCAACATATAAACTCATACAGATAAAATGCTTACCTTTAGGACGAACTGCATATGAACTTTGAAACATTTTCAGTTGTCCAGCCTAATGGGAGATAAAAAATAAAATAAAACGTCAGTGAAATGTATCTAACATTTAGCACTTACTCAGCATGGTGCAATGAAACATTGACTAGACCAAAGAATTTTCATCTGTTCTTATCAAAATGAATACAAAGAAATACATTTATGCATTCAAAATGCAAATATTTAATCACATTGGATACTTTATTTCATGTTGTTTTTCCATCTGTCATCATGATTTCTGTTTATGCCTCTATACATTATGCAAGGAAAATAAATAATGGGTGGTTTGATTTAATTTAAACAAGTGAAAGCTGTATTTCCCATGCAAAAACTTAGGTCATTCCTAGGATTATGTTAGTTGAGAAGTGATTCACTTTTCACATAGTATGTGGTCTAATAAAATGTGGTGGATTCCCAGCAGTGACCTACTTTGATTTAGAGGCAAAAAATCTAGTAGAATAGATCCTTGGATTCTTCAGATTTAAAAAAACTATCAAAAATCTTCAGGATTATTCCATACATTCAGCTTGATTGAAGCGAAGTGTAATCATATCAGAATAAAGACTTACGTAAATAGTTACTTTCTGGTTATAGAGCTGATACTTTTAGTTAAACTAGTTGGTAGCACCAGGAGGTAATCTACCCAACAAAAATCTGCAGCATTAAATTAAAACTTTTAAAATATTTGCAGATGCTTAAAGGTTTATTAAATTAAAACTTTGTTTCCTCAAACAATCTAGTGCATACAAGCATTACATTCATTTTGAATGTAAAATTACAAAATGGTTTGAACTGGCAATACAGACCAAGCATGAGAAAAATCTTAACTTGTATTAGTTACCAACTAAGCTGAGTAAACTATTGCCACATGATAGTTAACATTGCAAGTCATAATGTGAGATGTCATCACTCCAGCTAGACTAAAGAACACCAAATTAAGATGGTGTAGACTGACATTACAAAAGGACCACGCTGACTTTAGAAGTGAATGGCATAAAACTCTGGTTATTATAAAACACTGGGATGATTATTAGGCAGTTGACATCTATAGGATCCTGCTTCATTTCTTAGAGATTTAACACATTTTACTACAATTCTAAGAGCTGCAAAGTCCCACTGCAGCTACGTTATAAGATGCGGAAAGTTTCTGCTCCTTAACAGGTTTTGTATAAATGTCAAACTTCCCAGGATTCATGCACAGCATCCCAGAAGTATTAAAAATAATAATTGGGCATTCTTAACTGTAGCATCTTACTTCCATTAAATAATGCATATTGGAGTACAGTTATTTGTAACTTCTGGTGATACATAATTTTATTGATTTATTCACTAAGCTGTCTATAAATGTGTCTTCATAGTACAGGTTTTAAGAAATAAACAAATACAAAGCTCATAGCCAAGATAAGCCATATAAAACAGATTTATTGATTCATTTCATCAGAACTTCCTGCCTGTTTGATCTGCTTACTTTCTACAGCAACATACAGACCAAAAAAACACACATGCACACACTCGTACACATGCATACACCTTATTCCAGTCAGTAGACATCAGCTAAGGACTGCAGACCTTTTATTCATTTTTCTTGGACTAAAGCCAGGAAGCCTTAGGCAACCGCTTGCATATTATATATATACACACACACACACACACACACACACACACACACACACACACACACACACACACTGATATTTATCTTATCTTAGATCTGATATTTAAGTTATGAAGGCAGTCTCTCTTTTGTACTTAAAGTGCAGGCACTAGACCTTTGCACATTTTTTTGTGTAGTCAGTTGTTTAACATTGAGATTTGTCGTAGGTCACAAGATAAATGCCAAGTAGTGAAAGAGGTCGATCATGTGCAAAAAAAAAATAATTTTACAGCTCCTAAGATGATGACAAGTTGCACAAAAAGGCTCTTACCTGGCTTAGAGTTATGCGCTGAGGAATGATTTCAAAATGTAACAGCGTTAGGATAGTAGTTGCTATACCTAGAAGAATGACAGCACAAATGCTGGTCCATATGCAGCACCTCTTTTTACTCTGTTTGGACTCACGGACAATCAATATTCCACCTTTCTCCAGGTCACAAAGCACATTTTCAGTACTCATATTTGTTTTCTTTGTTCTGTAATTGCTATTAATCTTGCTTTTGTCTTAGTATATATATTTTTTTCTTATTTTATGTATTTTGCTGTGTTGTTTCCTTCTGTTTCAACTTTTGCAGTTCTGTTAATACTACATAAGAATTTTTTTCAGAGCATTTATAACCTGCTTGAAAGCAACAGGAAAATCCCCAGTGACATCAAAAAAGGAACTAAGAAGTGAAACACCCAAAGACCTGATTTGATACATCACGGTACAGAATTTAGAAAAAATAGTGTGAATGCAATTGTGTGGGTGTGGACAACCTCTTTGTGTAATTTTTTTTTTTTTTTTGCTGTTTTTTTCACCTACACATTTATATTGGTTAATTCAATAAGTACACAGGATTAAAATACATTTTGTTGCAATATGATTTTACATTAATCACTTCATATTGCATATACTTAACATGAAAGGAAGTGCTTGAAATTGTCAAAACTGGAGAACTCTTTTTTATAAGTATATTAATGACTGTGATAGACTAGCAAAGAACATTTATGTGATATACAGAACTTATCATGACTGCTTGAAAACATGAACGTAAATATTCAGTGATACCTTTTCAGATATACATTTCAGAGCCGAAGAAGCTAGCGTATAAGTGCTAACAGTTATATAATCATAAACTAAATGAAGTACAGCAAAAGCAGGGGTATACATTTTTCTGATACCAGAAAGAACTCACTCACATTACCTGTGTTTTGTTGTAAAGCATACTGTCACAATATTGAATGATTTAATGCTAAAACTAAAAGCAAGCATGGCTCATCCATCTTACTACTTTAGGTGACATCCTCCAAACACACAGTTATCACACAATTAACACATAATGATCTAATATCCTAGAATAAAGTTTGGAAGCAAGAGTGTACCTTTCCATGAACAGACACAAAATGTATAAAACAGTTGGGTTAAGTTACCTGATGGGACAGCAGTTTCTAGGCTATGGTTCACAAGCCTCTGAAGTCTACCTCATTATGAGGAATGTTTCTCAGTTTGAGTCATAAAAAGACCATGTTCCTCACTATTCTACATCGAAAAGGTCTATCACATTCACTGCTAAGAATTTTTTTAACTAATATTCTTTTAACTAATTTACATGCCAAGTATTATGCGTGGCCGCGGTGGTGCATCGGTTAGTATTGTCGCCTCACAACAAGAGGTTCCCCCATTCGATTCTCAGCTGGAGCGCCTAATATGTGGAGTCTGCATGTCCTCCCCATGGTCGAGTGACATCTAAAGACATACAGGTAGGTGCATGTGCGAATGGGTGTGCCTTCTTTGAAGGTTGAGCATCGGGCTGCCAACTCGGCACAGTAAAAATCCACTGCCAATCATTAGTGGACCGGAGTTCCGCTATGGCGACCCCTAACTGGCAAAAGCTGAAAGACTATGTAAACATGCCAAATATTATTGAATCATATTCCTTCATCGAAAGAACAGTTTATAAATGCAAAGTATAATGTATATTAACTATCATGAGATTTCTTAGTTGAAGTCATTAGCGGGCTGTTAGTTAAGTGTTCCATAGTTTGTGTATTTGTTCCACATTATAAGAGCTAGTGTTTCAACTACACACACTTCTCAAAACTGAGGTGGAATCCTTCAAAGCCCCCGGGCCAGTGGAAAATGTGTCCCAAACCGCAGAATCCTTTACAAACACATTCTATGGACACCTACAGGTAATCATGGATCGTGCTATCTCAAATAAAACCAAGACTCACTCCTCCAAAGGCAGGAGACCTGTCTGGTGGACCCCAGCCATAAATAAGCTATACAATAGAAGAGGAAGCTACTACATGATAGAGCAAAATCCCAAAAAGGGAAAGCATCTCTGATCAGTACTAGCAAGAAACTACAATCCCTCATAAAATCATCTAAGGCCAGCTTCAAAAGAAAAATTGCACAAGACGCTAAAGATAATCACAAGGCCTTCTTTAGTTATGTCAGGAACCTGGGTGGCAACTCCCAGTTATGCTCTGAGTTAGTGCAAAATGACAAAACATACACTGAACCCACAGACATTGCCAACATCCTGGCAGACAGGTTCAGTGCAAACTCCCCCCCCTTCCCCCCCAAAAGAGCAAATGTCTATCCCAACAGAGTGTAGCCTCCCTGGCATCACAGATGCACAGGTGAGAGCTGCCCTCTACAAAGCAAAAACACAGCATCAATGGGACCGTACAGTGTCCTGGGCTGTGTCTTACATGAGCTCCAAGAAGAACTGAACCCTCACATAAAGTCACTGTTCAATCTCAGCCTTACTACAGGATATGCACCCAAGGAATGGCATACAGCAACAGTGGTCCCACTCCACAAAGGTGGTGCCACAACAGACCCCAGAAACTATCGCCTTATAAGCCTGACTAGCCTGGTCTGCAAAGCTATGGAGCGTATCATCATGGAACTCATAAACAAAGACATTGGGAACCTCCAAACACTGGATCCTACCCAATTTGGCTTTGTTAAGGACAGATCTTGCCTCTTGAACCTAGTCAACTTCTTTGAAACAGTCACCAAGGCCATGGATGAAGGGAAGGTAGTCCACACAGCCTACCTGGACCTCGCAAAAGTCTTCGACACAATACCCCACTCGGGCATCATAAATAAGCTCACCAGCTTAAATATCAACCCCTACATCACAAGATGGGTTGTAAACTGGCTCAGGGATAGAACCCACATGGTCATAACTGCAGGTGCCATGTCAGACTCTAAACCAGTTACAAGTGGCGTCCCACAAGGCTCAGTCCTGGGACCTCTCTTGTTCAGTATATATTTCTCTGAGGTACAGGCTAACATGGGAGGACTATGGCTGACCAAGTTCGCAGATGACTGCAAACTGGGTGCCATAATCAACTCACCGACTGACACAAGCATCCTCCAAAAGGGTCTCACAGAGACGGATAACTGGTGCCAAAGCCATGGCCTAAAGTTAAATGCCAAAACGTGCATAGTCATCCCCTTTGGGAAAAACAAAGTGCCCACAAATTACCACATAGGTGGTAATCCATTAAGTACGGAAGAAGTAATTAGGGATTTGGGGACCCAAGTAGATAGCAATCTCTCCTTTGACAATCACGTTGCCAAAGTGGTTAGAAAGACCTTCTATATAGCCCACCTTATCACAAAAGGGTTCACATCTAGATCAAGAGAGGTCATTGTGCCCCTCTACTCATCACTCATCAGGCCCATAATTGAATACAATGCCCCTTTTGGGATGTACCTTACCCGACTCCTGCAGCAATTGGAAAGACCCCAAAAGCACCTCACCGAGAGGATCAAGGGACTCAAACAGATGCCCTACGCAGTTAGGCTAAAGAAACTCCAGCTCTACTCAGTTGCTTACCGCCTACTCAGAGGCGATATGTGCCTGACGTATAAAACCATGTCCAACCCAGAATTAATGGACATGCTCCACCTCAGGAAATCCAAATCCCTTAGAGCTACACGCTCCAGGGACTTAAACCTCAGCACACAAATAAATAGGACATGCTGGAGGGACAGATTCATATGCCAGAGGCTCCCCTCACTCTGGAGCAAAATCCCAGTCCAGGTTAGGCAGAGCCCCTCACTGACCCTCTTCAAGAGAAATCTTGACGAGTGGATGGGAGATCGTAGGTTTACCCCTGGGATCTCTTCTGTGTCCCTACTAGACAGAGGCACAGTAAACTAACCTTAAAAGGGCTATCTTCTGTGACCTACTATACAGAGGCACAGTCAACTAATCTAAAAGGGTGGCAAAAGCCAGACACACTCAGGCTAGGCTTATAAATGCCCTAGGGCAGATAGCCTAGTATGAACCTATGAACCTATGAACCTATGAACATTTCAGAAATGCAAGGTGTGAGCTGTGGGGGTTCAGGAATATGCATGCCCTTATTTTTCTGAGGTGAGACAGACATAAAAGCCAAAGAGAAAGGAAATGCTAATTAAAGTGTGTCAGTCAATCAAAACGTTGTAAAGTTTTGTTGGCTTGTTGAATCATGCCACAGTACCGAAGCTTATGAAGTGATATGCAGTGTTAGAGAAGGTCAGCTGGTAAGAAGCATTGACAGTATCAGAATTGTGCTTTGCCTTTATGTATGAAGAAGACTGTACAGCAATGGCACAGGAGTGACACCTAGTGGAAGGTAGGTGCACATAGATTCAAAATCATAAGAATGCTGAAGAGGCATTATTTACAGCGATGCTGTTGCATAATTCTTTTTTGCTTGGGAGCATATGTGATCAAACTCATCTGAGCGTATGAGAAGAATAATACATGTGGACATAAAAATGAAAAACACTAGAAGAGAAATGCTCAGTCTTCATCTGAAACTAATCTGGGATATTTTCCTTTAGAATGTTTTCAATAGAGTAGGACATGAAAAAAAAAAAAACAAGTGCCCAGGAATAAAATACATTTGTGTTGCAATATGATTTCACACTGAACAGTTCATATTGCATATACCTATCTTGAGAGGAAGTGCTTGAGATGGCCATAAGTGCCACATAAAGAAGGAGAACATAGACAAACTTACTGTACCAAACTGTTCTGACAGAAAATAACTACCTAAATGCTGTAAGATCTGGGCAGTACAAATGGAACGTAGGGCTAGAACACATCCTATCTTAAGATCTTTGCAAATGTTAGTCTCGTGCACAAAAGGTCTAAAGTATAAATATTATGTAATTGTAGAAAATCTGTACTTTTAAGTGAAAATTCATTGAACAAAACTAACAGAACTAGCTGGATTAGTTGTGACATTTTCAAGGTACTCCTGTGTAATATCTTGTTAAGCAATCGTTGTTGCTCTCTTTAAAATAGCATACAAACTACACATTTCCTCTAACAAGAAAAATATGTTAACAGTTCTAAATGCATATCTGACAAAGCATGTTGGGTATTATATGCTGCTCTGACTAGTATCATGTTAACTCTGGCCCTTTCCAGTTTCACCCATTCTGTACATAATAACTTTCTCAGTTTGTGTGTGTGTGTGTGTGTGTGTGTGTGTGTGTGTGTGTGTGTGTGTGTGTGTGTGTGTGTGTGTGTGTGTGTGTGTGTGTTCAACCACTTATGAAAAAACATCACAAAACAAGGTTACAGTGCAGTCAAGGTATCTAGTCACAAAGGAAACAAAGAAAGAAATATTTTTGGAAAGCATTAGAACACTCTAATTGAGGTAGGGGTTGGGGTTAACATAATGGTTAATGCATTTGTCTCACAAACACAAGCCACAAGGTCTGATTCTTACCATTAACATTGAAATTGGCTAGGCTTAAAAGGGCCCACAAGGGCAGCTAGCTTAGTATTTGCCTTTGAATCTATGAACTATTGTATTTAAATTAAATAATAGCAACTTTTCTCTTCTTTTGGTTTCCATCATGGCAGTTTTCTATGTGATCCAAAATTTAAAAAAAAATGTGAAATAGTGGAGAATGACAGTGTCATCAGCTGTGGATGCATACAGGTGTGAGTTTTTCAGTATATAGAAATACCACGACAGCACATGTTTTTACTTATTCTAAAATTGCTGGTATTCCTAGACTGTAATAAATGCAATCTATGCATACAAAATAGGACTGATGAATCCTATTACTAGTATAAGGAAAACTGCCGTATGGTACACCTATGTTATGCAATGTACCAGCTAGCACAGGTACGCATGAATCAAATTCTGTCTACCTCTCTTCTATGGAGCACTGTGACATAACCAAAGACTCAATACACCACAATATCTTAGTGGAGTCCCAGCATTTTTTAGCTGAGTTACACATAGCCAACATGGCACGTCATCATCAAGTCTTAAGTATTGCACTTTAGGGAAGAAACTAGCACATGACC